>NC_041366.1:10515565-10670565 GCF_900634415.1 Cottoperca gobio
TAGAACCATTATATATATATATATATATATATATATATATATATATATACAAATATTTGTGTTACATTCTCTTTAAACATGATTCAAATGTACAATTCAGTCACAATGTTTCAGTCTCACTCCTGTTAAAAGGACCACTTGTTAATCAATCTGTCTCCTTCCCTTCATTCATAGTCTCACTGTCTTCATCTCTTTCCTTTCTGGTACTTTTCTGTTGTTTTCACACTATTCCATGGTTTTACTTTTTCCTTCCTTTACCTCATCTATTTTCCTGCTACTTTCTCATCACTTTCGACTCGCACCATCATTTCTCTCTTGTTATCCTTTCGCTTGTGCCATCACCTATCTTTCTTTACCCTTCCGTTTCCTGCCCTCTTTTATCTTAATCTGCTCCTGACACACATCTTCTCCCTCTCTGCCCTTGCAGGGCGGAGGCACCAGGCTACCAGCGAGTGCTGCAGGTGGACCTGGAGGTGAACGGGCTGATGGTGATTCAGGGGGGAAGAGAGGTGACGTGGCAGGTGGAGTATCCGCTCACCCGCACCTTGACCAGTGAGGTGCCAACTCTCATCCGCCTGGCTCCGCAGGACCTGGGTGGCATCGTGCCACTAGCCATGGTGAGCAGTGCGTGGTTGAGCTGTGGACGTTGGAAGCTTGTGTGCATGCAGCATGGATGTAGAAAGAGAATTGGATACAGTGTTGGAGACGGGGGCCCCTTTTGTTCACATGAAAGTTGCTCAGTGAAGCCAAAAAAGCTGGACTGCTGTGTATACCTGGATCTTACGCAGTCATGGGGCCCAGAGAGCAAGTGTACAAGTGTTTCCAACTTTTACGACCTAATGATTCAAATAAGCGATATTTAAGTGTTCATACTGGGATTTTGATTTACCTTAAAAAGTATCAGCTGATTTAAAGACATCTCTTTCCCAATGTTTGTCTATGGGGGAAAGTTTTTGTTTGTGCCCAATAGCATCATGTGCTTGACCCGGATGTTTTAATTCCACGGTTTGGCCACTATATCAAATTGGCTTCTTAACCCGACACTGTTCCTGGGGGTTTGGTATGCAGACATTTAGTCGTCTATAGTCGTTGAAATCACTCATTGTGTTACCTAAAAGTCTTTTTTAACACAGGTTAAGGTAAGATTACACCATGACCAGTGATAATACTTGATTCTGATTGGGTAGGAGATGTGTGTTATTTTCAATATACCGACCAGGTCTGACATCATCTTTCCAAATCATCATGCAGAAGGAATATGTATTTTGCACTTGTGGGAATCTGTTCAAATTCTAACGTAGCAACATACGTTTAAACATAACTTTATCCTTTCAGGTCTATCAGAGACCGATCCGAAATAGACAAATGGAAAATACAAGCATCCAAAAAGGACTGGAGGACGTGCAGATAGAACTGAGGATAATTGAACACGTCATATACCATATGTCATCTCTACGTCTCGCCTCGAGAATCACATTCTTCTCTTGTGATGATTATGACACAACAGGGGATCCAAGCAGATAGCGAGTGCGCTCAGATCCACTTACTGTAGGTGTCGACACACGGACCTGAGACCTGCACAGTGGTGGAGGAAATATTCAGATCCTTTACTTTGGTACAAGTACTAATACCACACTGTAAAAATACTAATAAGTAAAAGTCAAGCATTGAAAATGTTAGCTAAGTAAAAGTATGCAAATATAAATCACGGAAAAGTACTTAAAGTACTAAAATCATAAAAATGTCCCATGTGACTAAACTATTACATAAAATATCATTATATTATCATTACTCATGCATTAATGTGTAAACAGAGATTTACTGGTGTAGTTGGTGTAGGTGGAGCACATTTGAACTACTTTGCATAGGACTGCAACTAATGATTCTTTTCATTATGTTTCATATATTCATCATATATAATCATCGAGAAGTTGGAACCATGAAATGTTTTATTTAAACAAATGGCTCAAACTAAATATTTTCAAATACATTTTCTGTTAATCGACTCCTATCGATTAATTGAATCAGCCCTAGAGTAGTTATATTTTTAGTATATATTTTTGGGTAATGTCATATTATATTAGCACTTCATATGATTTGTATGCAAAAATCTTAATCTAACTAAAGCTGTAAATAATTGTGGTGTAAAAAAAAGTACCACATTTTCCTTAGAATTGTAAAAGGAAATACTCAAGTACCTCAAATTTGTACTTAAGTAAATCTACAATTACAGTAGGTTAATTACAGTCCACCACTGGACCCCCGGTAACACGACGGACCCCGACACTTTCGGAAGTGTAGAAGCAATAGACAGCAGAGAAGAAAAGATTACTGCATGAAGTAATCCGCAGAATGAGCTTAAAAGCAAAATAAAACGTATACATCCATGGATGTCACTTGGCAACGGCTCCTTCCACTTGTTGGAGAGCAAATACTTAAACTTTTATCATATTTCCATTTAAAGACTGAATTTTCCCACAATAAGAAAAAACAATTATCATGGGCATCCAAGCGGGATAATCTTCTGGTCCCTTGTTGTGATCCTTTGACCTCTGCACTGCACGGTAAGAAACGTTCAGACTCTTTATTAATGATGATAGAAGAAAATATAACAAAATTACAGTTATCCATTGGCTCCTAAAGGCCCAAGTATTTTTTAACACAAAGCTTGCTCTTTTTAATTGCCAGTAATCTGGTTAATACAGCTCTCAGACTTTGCTGACTGAGAAGTTAATTGAGTTTGGATTTAGAAAGTCCAAACATGGGTGCTTTGGCAAGTGGCGTAAGATTGCTAATTGTATTATGATAATGACAATGTAAATTGTTTTTTTAAAATGAAAGGGAAACCACTTAGTATGCCGCAAAGAGATAAGAATGGTTTTAAATGTTTTCCTCCCTGATAATGGCCACGTAAAAATCGAATGCCCTCGAGCTCTTCATAAACTTTTATTATGACAGTTTTGTGAGGCAGCAATTTACAGCTGATATATGCTTTCTGGTCAGTAGAGCAGCTATTGGACTAGACTTTTTACTTTTAATTTTGGAATGACTAATAACTAATAGACAAACAAAGCATTGAATTAGAAATGCAACATTTTGAAAGGTTGCCTTTTGAATAAACTTGAGACAGAGAGCACAAATTCCACAAGACAGAACCTATACTATATGTTAACAATGATAACCACCTTTACATATTTTTAGTGCAAAATAAGATGGATAAAACCATTGCGATCAAGACAATAAAATGTGTCTTGACACAAATTAGATCCCCTGGCATCATCAATGTTATTGCCTTACAGTAAATAGTTAGTCAGACATGAGCGTTAGACATGCAGAGTTTGCTAAAAGTGCTTATTAAATGACAGTATACTTAGAAGTTAGAACATAAATCATCTTAATGTTTATCTGCTGCATCAACAGCAGGAACAAGGAACAGCAACACGGCTCAACTGCAAACAAAGCTCCAGGACACATGGCCGACAATCGTCTGACCATCACTCAGACAAACAGCTGTGAACTTGCCCTGATAACCTTAATGACCAGCTGATAATCACAAAAGATAAGAAGGGACCAGGTCACGTCTCTGATGGGGAATAACATTGACCAAGTGATAGCGGAAATAAATAGGTTTTCAGGCTGAATAACAAAACATCAGCATAAAAATCTCTTCTGCCTGAAGTTTTCTATATGACTGTAGAGATACGTGAAGGTCATCTGAGGATTTGTGGAGGTATACATGTAGAATTTTATGTGGAATGAATTGGGAGCCCATGCTGGGAGGGACATGATTAATACAATCTTCCTTTTGTTTCTGTTTAATTCACAGAAGCATTACAGAGTGCAGCTCTGTTTCTACATAAACCAGAGCAATGCCTGAGATCTTCGATACTTTACCCAGAACTTTGCCAGAAACAACTTAAAAGAAAAAGAAAAACGAACTACTTGGTGTATCATCAGATTTGTTTGTTGGCATTTTGATTTTCTACATTTACACATTACATCCTTTGCTCATCTGCGTACAGAATGCCAGACATCTCAGTCCCATCTCTCTGTGATCACTTCTGGCCTACACTCCCACGGAGAAGCACACACATGCACACAAGCATGAAATACATGCTGTCTTCACTTCACAGCTGCTGTAAACTGGCCTTTTAGATGAGTGAAATTGTGACAAGTATGTATGAGAGTACCAATGAAGAAAGGTTGAAGGTAAAAAGAGAGAAGGGAAGAGACGGAAGTGACTCAGAAAGTACAAAAAAACAAGTACGGAAGATGGCCGCTTCAGACCGGGAACAAAATTGGTGAGAGTTTTGGGCAGTGTTGGGAATACTGCAAAAATAATTCCTTAGATAATAATTAGAAAGTTATTTCTTAAACATGCTCCATTCACTGCATACAAATCCTGCAGCAATAGAGGCTTTCATGATCATTTGTTTTGTCCAATCTATGAGGCTAGACTTTGATATTTTAGAAAAGCTAGTTCAATGCTGAATACGCCTCAAAAAAACATTTATCATTTAACATTCACTTTAAACTTAATTTCTTCAAAAAAAAATGAGAAGAGGAATTCTGGCATTGCAATGAGATAATTACACTTATCCTCAAAGCAATTCCCCTTGTTTCAGGAATATTTAATGAATCATTATCTTCAAACAGGACAGAATAAGAGCGATCGCTGCGCTTATAGGAGGAAATTACCGCTCATGTTGGGACATTCTTCTGTTGATTTGTGTGAGAAAACTTCAGTCGATTGAAAAGGAGTGTGTTTTAAAGATTCAATAACACATGGTTTGTTCAGATGAAGACTTTCTGAAATGTGGTGCATCTTTTAGAAACTGATCTCTGGTTCAGATTATAACATACTCTTTGAATCAATAGATTTAATAGCTCTCAAAACTCTCCAATGATCAAAAGTGTAAACAGAAGAAGCTAAAAGAATCTTTTGGAGATACTGTATTATTTTCCTAGACCCCTTGTACATTATTGAGATATTGTGAACTCAGTCAACTCGAGATGTGAATGCCGTCACCAGCTTAAAAGACAGTATACGCAGAGAACATGCCAACAGAGCTTTACTGCATCCTCCCATCAATTTGGTTTCCGTCTCTTGCCACGCTGTGTCTCTCTTTTTGGCTCATTAGAAGAGACAGTGTGGCCCCCATAGCTCTTTACAGTACATCCCAAATGCTATCATTAGAATTTTATTCATAGCTTCTGAAAGAACTCACTCAATAATATTAGCTTTGTTTCCGCAGTCCCATAGCATTATAATCAAGACTATTAGCGGGAAGCTCAATTTACCCCCCCCCCCACCCTTTTTGGTCACGGGTGAGCGCCTTTTGTCTGGAATAATTAGGTTTTTTGGGCCAAATTGAAGCGTTTCCTCCGTATTGACTCCACACCAGCGTTTGACAGATAGCGATGGGCCGAGGCAGCAAGGAAACGTAAATGGTAAGAAGTTGTGTCCTCTGAGAGACAAACAAGTCAAAAGGAAAAGCACTCCTCCTATTTGTAATTCACACACACACATAGTGCAATCACAGAATCAGGGCCGGCCAGTGGTATTCAAGCAGGCTGCCATCAGTCACGCTGTCACACTGTCAGGAACTGTATTTGGAAATGGCCCGACAGAGCACTAATAGGCTGTGCAGTGAGGCTATCCACCGGCATGCTCAGAGTCCTCAAGGCACTATTAGCCATCTGCATGCGACCATGATGCCCCTTATAGCTTAATTAAGTCCTCTTGTGTATATATGGGCCAGTAATTCACTGCTCTATCTTTCCCCTGTGCATTCTGACAACATTAATTCTCCCTTTCGCTCTTGCCCCTTGTGGATTCAGCTTCACACACCAGGCTTGTTTCTTATCTCTGGTCTTTATTAGCCTATACTGCAAGTCTGAGAGAGAGACAGAAAGATAGCCAGAGAGATAGATCAAAATAAGGAAACTCAGTTTAACCCAGCAACACTTATCGGGTTATTTATTTTACTCTACAAGGCTGTGTTTTTCTTTCTATTAGTTATTAATATACCTCCATTAAAGCCAGACAGATACCGGAGTTTTGAGACAGATATTTATTTAGCATAAACTAATAAAAATGTTTGATAGGGATCCCTTCTTATTACTTTCTTATTACTTATTGGCCAACATATTCGCCTGTATTTTAATTAGGCCTGTAACTTCGATATTGATTAATCTGCTTATTATTTTCTCCGTCCACCTGACGCATGTACGATCCATTACTCATTTTGAGTAAATGTGCATATAAATGTGAAAATCGACAATCCGGTGTATCGATTGGACTCCTACACACATTAGAAACAAGAAACTTGCCCTCCGGTGTTAAAAACTTTAGTCGAGCTGCCTTTGAGCAATTTATACAGCCCTCATTTGCTCCACTAAAGTTGCTCTGTGACCAGAGTAGGAGTCACGGCATGTTCTAAGTGTGCATGTTTGTAACTTTGAGCATGAGGCAGTGTTGCAGAGTAAGAGCAAAACTCCCGAGATGAATAACAGACACACTATGTGCATGTCCTTTGTGCTGCACACACAAACTTTATTTTACTCCTACCACCCAACATCTCTCTCTTCCCGCTCTGGCCCAGGATGCCGCTTCTATGTATGTCAGTCAGGCTTTACTTTGAAGCTAAGCCTGTCCATTCTGTAATTTGTTGTTGTGCGTTTGTTTATTTTTTGTTGGCTTGCCTTCCATCACAGTTTCCCCACACTGTCAGTCTGGCTTGAGAGTCTTCTATTTGGCTCGCTCAGGGCCAGGGTTCAGCACAGTGCGGCTCTGCTGACTTATTCTTATCAAATGGCCCCCAGAAACAGCAGAGGAGCCCTCACAATACGGACAGGCTTTATCAGGGGCGGCCGATTTACCACTGCTGACTTTGGCATTTTCTCGCCTAATGTTAAAGAGCGAGAAAGTATGAGGAGGGGAAAAACAACGCAGGCTTAATATTTAATCTCACTAAAAGTATTCAGAGCTCACAGTACACAATAACACAATCCAACAGATTGTGAGGCCAACAGGTTATGCAATAAATCAATATCTAATTAATGAGGAGAATATAAATCACCGCAGGTCCTGATTTAATAATCAATAATGGTATTTCTTACTCCTGTTCATGGCAAAATGCCCTCAACTGGCCCCCACACTCTTTATTTGCTAATACTGCAATTAAAGCTGCTTTGCCAATTGTGTTAAATCAGTGGAGACAAAGGAGTTGATTATTCACTTTGTTTTATCCTAACCTGAGATTCAACTAACATGCGTGCTTTATGTCGAGTGTACACAGTACGGGCAAAAGAGAAAACATAATCTTACTAAATGATCCTGTAAATTAGGAACTTTGTATTCATCTATACTCAACACTACACTTAAAGTTCTCTCAGGACTAGCTACAAAAAAAAAGTTAAACAGTTGCACCTGAAATTACATTTTTCTCAAAAAAGTATTCCCCCCCCCTCATTTCCATCACGTCCCTCGTCATTTCAGTTATCAGCACCTTGCTGCGGCTTCTCTCTGACTTACAACTTTGCAGTGCAGAATAACTTGGTACCTTTTTTTTCTCCCCCAAGCCATAATCATAAAAAGATTACATTCTATGAACAGCGCTCTCCCTCTGCTATTGTATCACTAAGTGGAGGGAAAATCCTTCGGAGGTGTTGATTCCCCTGCCCTTGTTTTTATTTTATCGTGCTGCTATTGGCTGCGAGATGTCCGGATGTATGCGAGTAGCAGTGGAACGCTGTATAGGTGCTGGAGGGAATATACTTGATAATTGATATGAACTGAAAAGTTGAGATTGCTGCAGCGGTTATATAATTCCCTTTCACAGGCGCTGTAGGTCAACATGGTACAAGGACCTGTGAGCTTAATGTCAGTCACAGCCGGTAAATGAAAGTTTGTGGTTCTCCGTGGGTCTGAGGTGTTCAGTCAATGAATTGCTGGATGTGTTGAGCAAAGGTGATGGTCCTAAGTTAAACTCCTGCCCCTCCTCCTCTTTTCCCTTTGAATAAGTGTGTCGCATTAGTGATTAGCCTCCTCGGCTTCCTCCTCCTGAGCTGACAGTATACTTTCTCTGGCACAGGGTGTATTGCAGCGATGTGGGGCACGTCACACACA
The DNA here is from genome assembly GCF_900634415.1 of Cottoperca gobio. NCBI lineage: Eukaryota > Metazoa > Chordata > Actinopteri > Perciformes > Bovichtidae > Cottoperca > Cottoperca gobio. The sequence goes on from NC_041366.1 coordinate 10,523,697, forward strand.
CATGATGTGGTGTAGTGACTGCTTCATTATAAAGCCAGGCAACAATCATCAAATGTATGGAAATGTTGTTGCTTGTTATTCTGGTACGATCTTCATATTGGATTTGTGTAAAAAAGAAACAAGAGATGTAGGTTGTAAACAAGTCATATGGACTGCCAGGTAACTTCATTGGACATTTTTTACATTTTTTACATCCGTAGAGTTGCAAAGGTTGGAAAGATTTCGGGAAATTCTTCAAAAAATACCAGAAGATTTCCAAGGGAAAGGAATTTTCTTTGCACAATTTAAATTTGAATGCCTCTAATGATAGTGTACAGAAGATTAGGAAAGGGGGATGACATACAGCAAATGGCCATGTGTTGAACTTGAACCCTGGACCGCTGTGGTGAGGACTCAGCCTTTATACATAGGTTGCCCATAAATCGCCCGTAGATGTAAATTTGATTGTGAAGTGTTGTCTAATATTTAACCCTGTGATGGACGATGCAATACAATTAAACTTACTCATTTCCATACACAGATGGCTGGACGTTTACAAAAAAGTTAAATTGTTTCAATTATTTCAAACAGAGTTGACTGCTGACACAGTTATCATACCTGTCAACCCTCCCGTTTTTGCCGGGATTAATCCCGTATTTTTACTTCTATCCCGTTTTTCTCCCATTTAAATATTTTCCCGTAATTATCACGTATTTTTAACCTTTAAAAAATAAAATAGGCCTAATTAAAAAAAGTGTAAAGTGGCCTCCGTAGAGCAGATGGCAGTATTATGTTTAACTTTAGCTGAAAAACGTTTTCCGCCAGTAAACACACAGAAGAATAAAACAGGAACAATAACACAGAAGAAGGTGAAAACATATGATGAGAGTCACAGTGAACGGGAGATAGATGGAGACGCAGTTGTACCTGCCAAACAAGTTAAAACTTTATGCAACACAAATGGGAGGAGACCTTCCCTTATTTAATAATAAGCAGAGTCGGGCAAACTCGTGCTTTTTGTAAAGTGTGCCATTCAGATGTTAGCATCGCACACGGCGGAATAAGCGATGTTCGCCAGCATGAACAATCGTCCAAGCACAAGCACGCCCAAGAGGCACAAACCATACACTGTCAATGACTTCATGTGTGACAAGAAGTGTGTCAGGAGGCAAACCAAGTGACCAAAGCTGAGGGAAAGATGTCGATGTTTTGCACTAAAAATAATGTAGCCTTCAGCTTCTGCGATGATTTCAGTTGCAGTGTAGTGGACATGTTTCCCAACTCTGTCATCATAAGGAAGTAGGCTACTCGTCGGGGGAAACAAAAGCCACACAACTCATCAATCATCAAATAAATTGATAATAATAAATAAATAAAATACATAAATCTTATAAACATGTCTGTACAAGTAATACATACTTTAAATAAACATGTATTTCCTGAATGTATGTACCCGTCCCTTAAGTGTTTACGGTTACATTGGTGGCTGAGAGCTGTTAAGATATGGGCGGAGTCCGTCAAAAAATGTCCCTTATTTTGAAATTCCAATGTTGACAGGTATGCAGTTATACTTGTAAACTGTTTATATCAAAGACCAGTATAGAAAGATACCAACAAAGATACTACAAAAGCGAAATAGTTGATATTGTCTTACGAGTCTTTTCGTGATAAGTTTTTCTTGAATGCGTTTGTGGTTTTTGAAATAGTGCATCTTTAGGCAGTTCCCAGGATCAAAATGCCCTCAGCCAATCTAGGAGACAAACCCAAAAGTGATTTCAAACATCCTCCATGGCCACCCAATCACCAGATCTCAGGAATACATATATTTCTCAGAGTTTTGTAGCTCTGATTCCCCAACACTAGTCTGCCCTGTCCTTGAGCTTGCTGACATTCATACACACTGAGTATTCTCTAAAATAAAGGTGCTTCTGTAGGTTGTCTGCTAGCTTACACATCATTCATCCACAATCATATCAGCCCCCACACACTCCCCCCTTTTATCCCGGCTGCACAGAAGCGTAATGGTCTTTTATCGATTCTTCCCTCTCTCGCCGTCGTTCTTCTCTGGACTGCAATGAGAGGTTGTTAAGATAAGCTGCTGTGTGAGGGAGCCATGCCTCTTCTTTCTTTTTTATGAGCTGGGCGGCAAGAGTGTGTTTGTGCTTAAGTGTGTGTCATGTGTGCGTATATAGGTATGTACACATTGGTGTATATGCAGCATATGTGTGGAGGATAATAATAGCCCCTTAGAGACATGAGTGTGTATCTGCATCATGTACAAACAGGCTCCATGAATAGGACATGTATTTCAGCCCTTCATAACCCCAGGAGGGTATTGAGTTGGTGTGAGTAGGGAAAATTTCATGAAAAAAAAATACAGCCTTTTGTGCTTTAATGCACGTACGTCTAAAGCTTATTAGCACCTCTCTTTTAAAAGTGTTGTTCCGCAGTTAATGGCTCATTAAGTGAAAAGAGACACGTGGATGTACAGGACACACGTAGAACACTTTATATACCTTCTAATTGTCTCCAGAGAATGTATTGTACATTCTGTCTCTGCCATATAATCATGAGGTGTTCATTGTTCACAGAGGAACAGGGATGAGAGTTGATGAAAGGTCTCAGATGGCAAGGGTTGGCTTGATCGCATAATGTGCGTAAATGTCAGAAATGTGATTCACTGTTAAATTCAAAGGACAGACAGGGAGAGGGTATCATTTCTAAACTCCCCACATGTCTATTTACTTGAACACATCCAGTATACACCCACAGGTTTGTATTATATCACCATGATACCTGGAATGCATAAGAAGCCAAATGATTTTGCATCGACTACGTACTGAATAGCACTAAATAGCTCACTTCTTTCCTAATTTATTCTCTACCTCGACCTAGCTTCCAGGAACAGATTTTGTATTCCTAAATTGCGGAGAGAAGGATTTGTGATAAACTGTGCCAGTCATGTGAATATGTAAAATAAATTGTGAATCTTTTGCATGCATTTTATCGGAGTAGTTTTAAACCGTGTTTTCGTGGAAACCCCTGTGAAAAGTCGTCATTGGATGGCATTGTACAATTTAAAAAGACCCTCAATAGATGCCTCACTGAAAGCCATGATGGACAGTTAATAACATCGCCCGTGTCAGAGCACGGCTCAGGTTTGTTCGAGTCCTCTCTCTGAGATCTCTCTGAGTATAAGAATAGTATACTACGGTAGCATATTGTACACCTGCCCATAGCTTTGTTCTTAATTTCCACTCACGAGCAAAAACAAAAAAATTTAGACTAGCTTTAGTAGAAAAAAATATTTTATTCTTCAAAGAATATCTAAGAGTAGACTATTGACATTCTGGATGAAATAACTTCCAAACAGATGTCAGAGGGAGCTATCAGAAAACAGAAAACAGTGATGTGAGAAAGAAACAAGGCAGAGAAGACCTCTTATTAATAGGCTTGGAATTCCTTTATCTACAGTGGAGCTTTAAATGATAGATTTTCTCTCAGAAGAAGCATGAGGGTGAAGAAACAAATCAAACAGCAAGGCACCATTTTGATGAACAAAGAGCTGTCTGGAGAGTTTTCGTTTGCCTTTCAAAGTTGTAGGCCTCTTAGTAGTCTTTTATTGAAACTAAGCTGTGATGAGCAGGATCCACTGTAATGGCATATCCTCTGTACAGCCAACACATTGAGTTTAAGGATTATCCGACGCTGTCTTAATTGATCTCATTATCTTCATCCTGCTCTTCTATAAGGCCTTCAATTCTCAAGTGCATCTTGTGATATCTCTTTGACGCCTGCAATTTGACATAAAGTACTATTGTCAAAGTTGTGTTCACTTGAGAGGAGTGTCGGGGAATAGCTGTCAAAGACTCGAATGATTGTAAATGATCCTACATCACTGTAAATCCTTAATTAAAGGGGAACTCCACCATCTTACACATCAGAGTGTGTTTACAGGTCTTAGGGAGTACTACTGCATGTGAAACGTTGTATAACGCCTGTTGTGGCTCCAGAGGGAGCTGTGTGAAATCTGATAAATGTCCCCAAGAGATATCACTTGCATAACAAACCTGAATCTCTGTCGGCGGTAGAGTTGCATTGTGGTTAATGTAGGCGCCGAGTCTTGACCAAGAAGAAGAATGCATCTAATTAAAAGGTTATCTCTGTCCATTGTGAGTCTGACAATGTTATAGAGGTTCTTTTAAAAGTTATGTAAAAAAATTATATTTTTCCATTTCTAATTGCAAACATTAAATATAATCTCAGCAGTGCAGCAGATCGAGTGATTGGTTAATCATCAACAACCGTTGTGATCGTTGCACAGTATTAGCACAAACATCCGTGTGCTTAATTATAGAATCCCTGTGGAAGTTAATATTAAAGCTTATGGCTGCTCATCACCATGTTGGGCTTGAACACGTTTCAAAGGCACATGTGATGTGAAGGGACTCAGATGGCAACTATAGTCGACAAAAGCAGAAAATGTGGCCCTCTGAATATATGGTATAGAACACACTTTAGCGGCAAGGCTTCAGGCCAATACAAGACATAGAAAGCATTTGATCTTTTACATGTGTTGCTTTACATTCTGGAAACATGCAGTATAATATCAGAAATATAGAGTAGAAGGATTCTATACTATATTTCTGATCTTAAACTTCAAATACTTGGCCAACACTCGTCAGATCTGCTGACAAACGCTGTTTAAATGTTCTTCGGATCAGCTTGAAAACGGGGATTTAGCTTTCACTGTTTTAGGTCAACAATGGTGAAACAGCCTCCTCCTCAGCTGAGTCAGAGCTACTTTCTAACTTCTAAAATGTGTGTGTACACATTGGCCTTTTCTAATTTGTCGCTTTGTTTTATTTGCTCTTATTGTGCACTTTCATTCAGGTCATTGTCTGTATCGTACTACTTCTGAGATAGCAACAAATCATATTTCCCATAAGATTGGAGTATTCCTTTGAGACTTATTGACATAAGAAAGGTTCTAGTCCGTTATATTAGCTTATTGCAGATATATCCGTATCATGATTGTTTGCACTTCTTGTACGTCGCTTTGGACAAAAGTGTGTGCTAAATGAACTGTAATAACATATGTATCTGCCAATAAGTAAATTGCAGTACAGAAATGCCAAAGATGTCGGAGGTTATTTAGAAACGGTGTCTTAATTAGAGACCGTCATTCCCAATTTAGTATTCCAGCAATTGCCCAAAAACGACATATGTTGTAGTAAGCCCCCCAGCGGCCATATTTATTATGACTCTTGTTCATCGGGAGCAATGGAGGAAGTCATGGTCACAGTATTATAGAGCCACAAAGTACGCAGAGTGGGGAGATCCGCGGGGATCAATGACTCCGTCATGCTGTAGTTGTTAGTCCCAACAGTCACTGTGTGGTTAGCACTAAGCCTGTTTTATATCTTTCTGTTTTCCCCTCCAGGACACGCAGATCCTCAACACAGCTGTCCTCAATGGGCGAACAGTCGCCGTGCCGGTAAAGGTGGTCACCGTAGGAACAGACGGAGCGGTCTCTGATGTAACCGAGTCGGTGGTGTGCAGGTCAACAGATGAACAGGTTATCAAGGTTCGTGGGTACTGTGTGTTTGAGCAGCTGCATTTCATTGTACCTTTTTCCAATTAGTATTTATTGTCTCCTGCTTCATGGTCAGCTTTCTAGTGGTTCGTCGGTGGGTGAGCAGAATGAACAAAAAGAAAGTGATTTCTGAACATTACTCTGGGAAGCAGGTGCTGAATATCCTCCAGCAAAATAAGATTTATTTTTTTATTTTTTTTTGTCTAATATGCCAGAATTTGAGAGCTTCTCCTCAGGTCACAGATCAATATCTGGGAAATTCAAAAAGAAAGAAAGAAATCAACAACAATTTGCTGTCTTTATTGAACAGGCTACTGAAAGAAAGCATTTTCCCTGCCGTTGTGCTTTTATGTGTATGTGCTCCTGCGTCCTGCGCACAGTTATGCACGCCTTCGTTAATAGATCCTGATTCATAAAATTAAAAAAAAGACACAACCTAAATGAAATGTGGTTTTATTGTAAGGAGTCAAAATACAAATATGAGCAGTGTTTCTAGAGAGTCGGAGCAGAATATAAAAATGTTTAAGAGAAAAAGAATAAACCAGATAAATAAAATAAAAGTTTGCTTGAATTTGATCATCTTGTAAAATGACATTTCTTCTTCCTCATCTGATGTGGAGGAGCCACGATTCAAGAAGACGGCAGCTCGGATTTATATTAGACACAATTGCAACTCCAATCTCATTTTACTTTCCTACAGATAAAGTCAAAATAATGTATGTTATTGCATCACAGTTACAGTATGTTATGGAAAAAGTCTAATAAATTAAACACATATAGGTCATTCCCTGCATTAAAAAAGGTTATTTTTTGAAAGCTGACTGTATGTACCAGCAAGAAGATGTTTCTCCACAGCTCCCATTTGCATCTTTATTACCAGTTGTCAATAACATAAGTTTGAAAAAAGGGGTTAAATGTTTGATTGATTTCCTATCTTGCAAGTTTGAAATCTCTTCAGTTGATTTTCATTGGCTTTCTGAAGGAAATTAATCTCAAACCTTATTGAATGGTTTGGGAAATGTTACACAGGATTTGAACAAAATGCAAAACCACTAGTTTAGAGTTAAAGGTGGCACGTAAAAAAAAATTGTTGTTTTTTTTTTTTATTAGAACAACTTTAGATTTAATATCTGATCTTCAACACGTCCCCATTGTATTATGCAAAAAGGGGAAGAAATGAGAAAAATAAACTGGTTGTTCTTAATTGTGAGTGTGCGAGAGAAAAATAATAGTGTTGCATGTATGTGTGTGTTATATTGGAGCTCATTTGTTGTGTTTCTGTGTACCGTACATGCATATGAGATAGAAAAGAAGCAGCAGATCTCTCAAAGGGTTTAATTATCCACTGAAGAAGTATCACATATTGTGACGCTGACCTCGGTTGCATACTCCCCTGCCCACCCGTCTAGTTTTTGAACAGTATGCGGTACCCCTCCTTTCTCTCCACCCTATTTTCAAAGGAAAGTCATAATCAAAAATATTGTTGATCAGAAGGCCTCTCCATCCTCCCTCACTGTTTCACAGAACATTGGAAGAATAAGTCCTTCTCGCAGCACGGAGCTTACCCTAAAATGACCCCGAACAACGCTCTTCCAAACCTAAACAATTGTAGAGCATAACATATTAGTATTTTTTCTTAATTTAACCCCTTCACTACAAATAGTATCTAGTTGTGCATTACCACGTTTTCAAAGCATACCGTACATTTTAATGTTGACTGTAGTAGAGCTGAAATGATTGGTGAATTAATTGGTTTGTCAATAATCATCAGATAATTGCTTAATCATTCAAGTCCTTTTTAAAGCAAAAATACCCACAAATGACGTGTTCCAGCTTTTCAAATGTGATTTCAAATGTATTGGCTGATTTTTTCAGTCTTCTGTGATAGCAAATCCAATATCTTTGGGTATTGGACTGTTTTTCAGAAGAAAAAAAAGCAATTTACCGATACTGCTTGGACTCTGGAAAAACCTGATTGTCCTTATTCCACTCTTTTCTGAGATTTAATAGACCAAACGATTAATAAAAAAATAATCAGCAGATGAATCACTACCATTTTGGCCAGATCTCTCTTGTAAAGAGATAACGTTATCGTTAGCCCTAATTGATTGCCTAACAAGTCGATTCTTAAAGCACAGTGGAATTAGCATGATCTTGCTTGACGTAGCTAATCTATCACACAGAACCCCTTAAAGCAGGGGTGTCAAACTCATTTTAGTTCAGGGGCCACATACAGCACAATTTGATCTCAAGTGGGCCGGACCAGTAAAATCATAGCATAATAACTTATAAATAACGACAATTCCAAATTCTTCCCTTCGTTTTAGTGCAAAAAAGTACATTCTGAAAATGTTCAAATTTTATCTTTTTACTAAACATTATGAACAACATGAAATTACTTAAGAAAAAAAGTTGCAATTTCAACAATAGTGTGCCTCAGTTTATCATTTACACAGGTGCATTACAATTTACAGATCACATTGTGTCTACAAAGGCATAAAAGATTTTGTCACGGGTATCTGGAACAGTATTTTACTTTATGATCATAACAACTAATTTTTACACTTTGCAGGCCGCGGGCCGGTTTTGGCCCCCGGGCCGCATGTTTGACACCCTGCCCTAAAGGGTCACGGTGGAAGTTTTTTTCTGGATCTACTCGCATTACGTTTGCATTCCTTTCACAGTATTTGGACCCATTGGGCCACCATCCTTACATGCAAAGAAAGCAGTAGGTTTCAAAATACTTATTGTTTTCAAATGCAGAACAATCCCTAACGTAAGTCACAGCCAACCTGACAGAGCGGCCCTTCTGTTGTGGATCTACCTCCCCTCGAGACATGATCTCAATGTTTTCCCTTTTCAATGGCGGTCATCTACTCTCCCCGTTATCATAAGGCAATACACAGTGCATACAGTAACGAGTGAGGCCAAGGTTAGCATGACTTAGTGGGGCCTTGTTGCTTTTGACTGGCTTCCAAGTCACTGGGCCAAAAACATGTTAGAATATTTTATCCTTAAATAAAAAGGGAAAAAGAAAATACAGCAGGGAAATGTTTGTTTATCAAATTTGAAAGCTATAGATTAGACTATATCCTCACCCAGGTTTTTTTTTTCTCAAAGGCAGATTGATTTTAAGACGAATGGTAATGTAAAGTTTATTGAACACAAGCAAGCGTTTGGATATTCTGTTTCAACACAAGTTGTACGAGAGCTTGCTCCTTTTATCACAGCCATGTAGAGCCCTGAGGTGTATTAAATAAACCACTCAATCTCACACTAGGATATCATTTTACATTTCTTAGTAAGTCTTTATAGTTTACAAGGATGGAAATTTCACATACTTGTTATAGCAAGAATCCAAGAAATGTTTTATTTAATTTTGAATTTATTTTTTAGGGGAATTTAAGAAATCTTCAAATCCTTTAGAAAATGGCCACAGCAGAAATGTCCTGGAGAGAGATAATGATCCCTGTGAAAAAAGGAAGAAAAATAGGTGAGGCTTAATAGACTCAATGAGGAGTGAAGTTCATTTTTTCAGCTCACTCTCTGGATGGTTGCCTTTAGAAAACCTTTACTCATTCACAAGCAGTATATAACCCAATATTGTGAACTTGCATCAACTGAGAGCGATAATTCTTCAAAAAGAGAAGCAGCAATCTGTTTTTGTTCTTTTAATAAAATGTATACCAGTTTCCATGTACTGTGGTGTAAAATACATTTGAAGACACACAAGCGCTCCTCTCTACATTGACTGTTCTTTAAAGATTACAAGCGAAGCCGCAGTTTGGATTTCCATAAAGGCACTACACTCTAGATATTGTTGAGTTTTTCTTATAGTAGATGCTAAGAACCATGAATATTAGAATGAGAATATTATTTATCTGTATTAGTTTATCTGCCAAGTTCCATGTAAGGCTGTGACTGATGATTATTTGTATTGTGTATTATTCTGTCTATTTCAATTTTTTAGAATTAATGGATTATGCGCTAATAGTGAAAAATGCCCATAAATTCTTCTCAGAGCTCAATATGATTCCTTCATATGTCTTGTTAAGTGCGGCCAACAGTCTAATCTCAAATATATTTAATTTTCAATTATGATGATATAAAACAGAAAAGAGCAGAAAATCCTCTTCTTTTGAGAAGCAGGAAAAAGTAAATGTTTAGCATTTGTTTCTGATTTTCTGAAATCCGTTAAAGTTATTAATCTGTCATTCTTTACGTTATTGAACGTCAGCCCTATTTGAATGGAACACTTTCATACTTAGATTTTCACAGGTGAATGCAACAAACCTCAGTTTGATAATGTTCACAACAACCATGAATTCATGCAAAGCCATCATTTGACTTGCACTGTTGATCCCATCAAATAACACTACGCTACACAATTCTGATATTGATGCGACGCACTTCAAAACACATGACAGATGCATGTGGGTGGATATTGTTTTCTCATCATTGGCAACATGTCGCAGATGACTTGACTATGAACTTTACATTTGATTTATGAAACTGATCATGTGAACAAAACCTCAGGTGAAATCTTAAATCTTTCACTTTGAAGAATTGTCCTTTCTGAAGCACAGCGCTTTCTCATTACAGGAAGACAGAACATGTAGGAGTTACAGTGATGCTTTCTTATGATGAGGGTGAGAGTGAAAGAGTGGGAGAGAAAGAGGAAACGAAAATGGAGGAGGAGGAGGGGGAGGAGGAGAGAACTGACAAGATCCCAAGCTGTCAGTTTTGTTCCTCAGAGATAGGAGGCTGGTCTGACATCATTTGAGAGTAAAGCTGCCAAGTTATATGCAAAGACGTGGAGACAGATGTCTTCTTGTGAGTTGTTACAAAGAAGCAATTCATTACCAGGGACATGTGCTGAAATTACCAGTTGTGCCAATCAAACCTATGATGGTATTTGAGATTGAAAGAAATTGAAATGCAAGTGATTAAAAATGAAAAATTTGATGACAGATTGTGAAAGATTTTGCCCAGAAAAACGTTTCGCTGGGAGTCTGGTGCATTTAAGATAATGACACACTTCAGATGTCCCTGCTATATCATTTCTCCATGTTGGAGACGCATCTGAGAAACCTTGGTAACCGATGCAGCCAATCGTAGTACGGTTTAAGCGATTGCTTTTGTTCTCTCGTTGGATGAAGCAGGTTTTTGTCTTTTCTCAGCTCCATCTGTTAAGTTGGACCAAAGTCACATTACTTGCACACATTAAAGATGCATCCGCGCACATTCAAAACACACACACACACACACACACACACACACACACACACACACACACACACACACACACACACACACACACACACACAACTCAGCAGACCTTACACTTGAGGTTTCATTGAAGCATTCCCAAATATTTCCAACCTGCAGCATCTCAGAAGAGGCTGGACAAAAAGAACAGATAATCTTCCTCAAAAGCGGTCCAAATTTGTTTACTATACACATTATAAAAACATACATTTCTTATAATGACTATTTTTGTAGCGGTTTTCACTCTTAAATTAATTCAGTTGCTTCTTTCTTTATATTTTTAGAGTCCGTCTCTCGTCCTGCCGCTTCTCTTATTTTGCCCTTTTTCCTCCAGGTGTCAGAGCGGTGTGACTATGTGTACGTCAACGGGAAGGAGACAAGAGGAAAGAGCAGGGTGATGCTCAACTTTACCTACAGTTTCCTCAGCGCCCAGCTGGAGATGAGTGTATGGATGCCCCGCCTGCCCTTGCTCATCGATGTGGCCGACCCCGAGCTCAGTCAGATAAAGGGCTGGAGGGTCCCTGTTAGCATGGGCAACAGGAGGTAAGGCCTGATTATTTATTGAAGCTACTATGTATTATTGTTCATTGCTACATCCACAGCTGTAATGCCAGCACAACATCCTTGATCTTTGCTTGTTAAACGAACACTAAATTCTTGACCAAACTACATGCAAAATAGTTTTTTGTCTTCATCCAGTGACTGGATTTAAAAGCACAAGTTGGCCATATTAGAATAGTCCATGGACAAATCCTACATCTTTTATTTAGGTCATTAACCTGAGAGTTTCTTTTTAATAATCCCTGCATGAGAATCCGAATCCCATTTTTCACTTGGTTAAAATAAATGGCGGCAATAAGACATTGGCTTGGTAATGTTGTTGCAGACATATGAGCCATAAAGTGCAGGTGCAGCTGCAGAGGTGGTATAATGAGTGTCTAATAATTCATTGCACTGGTCTCCCAAAAGGTACTTATGCGGAATAAGAAATGAGTAATAATTTTCAGACGTTACAGAGCGTAGCCAAAATTGAAAAAGGACACGGTGCGCAATGATCTGTGCGGCCACATCGTGAGTTGTGCAAATAGTTTTTTTTTGGTTTTTTTTGAGTGGGGGCTTTTTTTCAAACATGAATGCCACTTATTAAAATGAGAAATAACCCTCAAATTAAAAAATAGATGATCACTGTGGGACACTGATTAATTTACATTTAATAATAGCTATTTATGAATTAATTGTATATGTATTGTTAGAGTCAAGATATGACATCCATGCACAATTCATACTCTGAAATGAAAACAATAATTACATGATGTGATCTTTGACATTTAAGTTGTCTTTATTGTTGATATTCAAATGAATATAAAGTGAGAATGTCATGTCACAATTTGAACTCCATATACAATAAATGGAAACATTGCATTGATGCATTAGGTTGCGAGTATGCTAGGCTCCAATTAGCACTAACAGTGGATGTTTTCAAATATAACCGTTGTATTAACTTAAATATGCACGAAGCATCTGTACAGAAAACATCTTTTTAAAGTACATTCCTGCCACAAGGTCACTGCAGTGCCATCTCCCATTGGCTTACACCCCACAGGGTGGCACTCTAACACAAAAACCCCCTGCTGTCCATGCCTGATCCCATCAGTCATGTCTGTCAAGTGCATGACTGCATGAGAAACACACAATATGTGCAGTTTATTTGCATATTTGTATATGCAAGAGAGATAGAGAGAAAAACAACAAAAGGCAAAATGAAGAAAAATAAAATGTTTTCTTGGCATAAGTTCATCATTGTGTGCAAGCTCCAACTTTGTGCGCACTCATTCACATAAGCCCACCTCATTACATGCCGACACATTGGCTGACCCGTCACTCACCGCTACAAACATGACCTGACCTCATGTTTCTGTTGCCAGCCACAAATGTCACCTTGGTTCAGACTGCCATCCCTTCGCTGATGTGGAATAGGGGAAGGGGAGGGCATGTGGAAGGCAGGTTAGGAACTAAGCCAAGCCGTTGGGCCAAAGCATGTTAACCTGTCAGCCCGTTTTTCTGCCTGACCGGCCATGCCTCATTAAACCTAATGGAAACTGTCACCGTCACTCCCCCTGGCCACCTGACTGTTAGAGAGAGAGAGAGAGATGCGAGCAGAGCTGGAAAGTGAAAGCGAGTACAAGTGAGAGAGTTGAAAAATAGATTACAGGAAAGTCAAGTTAGAAATTGATGTATAAAATATAAAGTGAGAGTCAGGCATGCTTTGAGAGAGAGATATGACAGTGGCAATGCACAGGACAGCAAAAGAGAGCTTTATAGTAATAAAGAGTGATGGAAGATGAAGGATGCGGATGGATAAGAGTGATGTACACGCCGAATAGCTATAGCAATGTTTCTTTTCATCGTCAACACGGTTGACTCTTTGGAGCGGATCTGAGTCCCAAGGCCACATTTCACCCGTCAAAGCAGCTCCCACGGCTCAGCATGGAGACAAAGAAATAGAATATGTTGTTGTTGGATATGATGTATTGTAGTAGTTGAGGGAGCAGTTTGTGTCTACAAGCAGTTTTAATATATTTTTTGGAAAGAACTGAAACCTATAGCCTTTGGGAGGTACAGTAAATTCATGACGTAAGACAACCTGCTAGGAAGATACAGCAGAGCAGCATAGAATCAAATGGACCCTGAGTTCAGCCCAGTAGGACATGAGATGTTCTAATTTTGTATTCCGAAATGTATTAACTTTTGTAATGTTATAAGTGCAGCAAAACTTGTGTCAAACATTTAGGTGCCATATAAATGTTGCCTAGTAATGGCGTTGAAACTGTGTTTTATCTTTTTGAATTGAACCAGGCTGTCTATTTGTATCAATGTTTTATTAGGTCCACGTTGGCACCTATTAGATTGTTTTCATAATTCTTTGCAGGATTTCTCCAATTTTCAATCTGCGTCCTTCCTGTCCGACCTTTCCCACTCTAAAGTGGGTTTGTTAATGTGATAAAGGGCCGTACAAACGTGACTTAAATGGGAGGAAAAGAGTAGAACAAATGTGTCACATAATTCCCCTACTGGGTTCGGGAATATTTATTTGTTTCCAAACGTATCTTTCTGAGAACTGCAAAGTGTTTGCCGTGGGCCAAATAAATGGCAGACATACAGCAACATATTAGTTGCCCTTTAAAAGAAAATGAGAAAGCAAGTAAGGCAGCAGTTTGTCTCTGCAAGCTGTTTTTAATGGATTTTTTGAAAACACTGGGAGCCTATGACTTTCGGGAGGTCGTGAAAACCTGCAGCAAAACAGACAGTAGAGGCATTGAACTCAGTAAATACATCAGAGGGTTCAGACTTCATGGGCAATAATGGTGATAAGGAAAAAGTGAATTACATTGAATTGTGATAGGAAAAAAGTAGAATTCTACTGGTGATAACCTTCAAAGTATATATATATATATATATATATATACACACACGTTCAGTATTTTACATTATGAAGTTATCAATCCATGATTTATACTCATTGCTCGTCTTCCTCTCTTTTCCCATTCATGCAGGTATGAGAGGGTCACTGATGACAACGGTGAAGACGATGCAGCTGACGAGAGGCCAGAGAGCAGCTGTGTGGCCCAGTATCAGAGTACCACCCTGCGGGTCCTCACGCACTTTGTGGCAGACACGGGAGAAGTTGGAGAAGCTGCGGAGGAGGACGGGCTGGGCCAGCAGAACTTCCTGTTGGGTAGTGACTGGCAGGTCGAGGTGACACAGCTGGTCAAGGATTCTCTGAGGGTGGAGGTCCCGAAGGTTGCACAGCTGCTGGAGGGCCAAGTCCTAATAGGAGTGAGCGCTGGGACCACCAAACTACAGGTTGTATGTGTGTGTGTGTGTGTGTGTGTGTGTGTGTGTGTGTGTGTGTGTGTGTGTGTTGTTTTGGTCGCCTGACTCCGCATTGCTATTACGTTTCACTTAATTTCTTCTTTACAAATCATGGTCACGTTCGCTGTTTTTTTCTTTTGGGTATGGGGGGGCAGTTACTTTGCCCAAAGCAATCAGTAGTGACTGACACATCTGTCGTGTCAACTTCATTTTCAGTCGACACAGAAACTTACACTATAGCTATTGGGAGCAGCGAACTAAAGGTTGAAATCTATGGAGTATAGACTCATTTAAAAGTTGGTACTTTTCATAGTCAACTAAGAACAACCTGCCATTTCGGTGGCAATTTTAGTTTTCTGTCTGTGACGAAAACTGTAACTATTTAAATTGTAAAAGAAATCTGATATATTGGAGGCAATGCAGAGGAATAAAGTATAACACAATATTACTGTATATGAACCACGGGGAGAGGAGAAGCTCTAATAATCAGTATTTCCTGTACCAACAATGAATCTAATGTGTAATGTGATGGTGCCAGCTCACAGTGACAAAGCTCTACAAGGCCTTAAAACTCTGCAGCTCATCAACCCCGGTCCCTGCAGCATCGAGCATCGGTTTACAGCAAAAACGCTTTGAGAAACCCACATGTCCACTACCCGTCCAGCACCAAACAGCATGCAGACAAAGTCAACAAGCTGGTGAACATAGTGGAGCATCTAGGAGCTAAAACCCAGATATGTTTCATGGGGCTTGGTGGAAACAGAAACATGTCCAAAAGGAAAGTGAATGTTGGACTTATACATTCATCAGTTAGCCAGAAACATAACTCTGAATAAGTGCTAATGCAGAACCATGTTTGCTAGAAGCTTAAAACATGCAAAAAAAAAAATTGAATGAAAGAGATTGGAAGTAAGATAGAGATGTGGAGTAAGACGAAACAGGTTTGGAAATCACAGCATAGCACAAATACTTAAACCTATCATGAGCCGACAGAGAGACATGGCGTCGAGGCATGTCTAATCAAAGTTTGCCCCCACCCACACACACACACACACCTATTTATGTAATACTACAACCAGGTGTTTGCTGAAGACGACACATGTGCCCTCCTGCACCGTAAATCAACATCCATCTGGCATTTACAAGATAGCACAACACAGAATAACATGTTGTTGATGCAGGGGACTGGAATCATAATCTCCTTCTCTTTATTTATCAATTGAAGAGCTTAGTGCACTGCAGGAGTGATTACGTGCGTGTGTGAGAGAGGGTTCTGTTTCACTGTTGGCCAGGACATGGTTTAAATGGAAAGAAAAGTGACTGCAAAGATATGCGAGATCGCTTTGTGTTTAGACTGATACTAATGAAACGGAAATAAATAGAAACTAATGTCATTTTACTTCAAAGTTATCATGTGGTAAATGTACATCTTACTGATCTGTGCAGATGTTATACTGTGGTATGAAGGGGGATTGTCTCTTTAGGCCATTTGTATTTCAACACTTGTGAAAGTTTTAAATGCTGCAGCTTGACGACCAGATATATATCCAGCGGTGATTTTGACAGTCAGCTCAGGTAAATTCATAGTGTACATGCTGTGTATATGATTGCACTAGCTCAGGGGGTGGATCAAATTATACAGACCTGCAACAGTAATGCTTCCAATGGTCAATTGTCAGAAAGCGTGCGTCAGAAAAGTTTTAAGCTCAGTTTTAGGCTGAAACGTCAGGTCATTTTGAGTCTATAGTTTGCATTGTGAGAAACAATTTTTTAATGGTTGTTTTTGGGATAAAGTATTTATCACTCATTAGTGCTAGTTTCCCTTGTTGGCTTCTGATTTTGGCCATGGTGGCAGTAGCTGCTTGGTTTGTCCTGGCAAATACACTTAAAGGGCCTACGAAATGATAAACATGAATTTCTACTGATGATAGTAAATGCTATTTCTGGTGTAAAATGATGTGTTATTTATGACACAATGATTGCAGTATTTAATAAATCATGATTTAGTATGTCGACCACCGATGTTTACATTGTCGCTACCAGAAACACCCGACGCCGTGTTCTGACGTCACAAGTAGAATACAGTCTACCAGTTGAATACACAGACAGCACGGCAGAAGTGGCAGACGTGACGATGTCGGACTCTGGCTCGGATATTTCGACAGAATGGAGTGACAGTGAGTCGTCAATAGACTCATTGCACCTTCAAGAAGAGGAGTTTATTGAAGAGGATGCCGGTGTCGTGGATTTAGATCATGCGGGCGAGTTTAACGTGGTGAAAACAGAGCAGCTCGAGATTTCAAGATTGGAGACACAGACGGGAGCGAACATGCGGATGATGGTGACGGTGATCCTGGATTTGTCGGAGATGCTGTGCGGCAACAGAACACAGACAGGTATATACATTTGACTATAGTTCATAGAACTTCTCAATATATAGTAAATACATCATAATAAAACGTAACATTATCCTCGATCGTAAATAGATCGAAAGCTGTCCTATATCGAGTCGATAGCTTGGTTTCCTTGAATTGTTATGAACCCGACTAGTTGTCCGCAAATTGCTCGATCCCTAAATATTCCATTATTTCTCTACTTGGACACATCGACGTCTGTGAAGCTTGATAACTTGATTCTTTCTCGAAGTTTCTGCGATTGAGGTTCTATTGTTGTGTCAAACGTCATATATTACGAGGCTGTCTATAAAGCATTAGCTATTAGCTAACAAACAGACCGGAGGACAGCGCTGGTTTATAAAGTATAGTCTGTATACTGACCGTCTCACCTGACGGTCTATATATATATATATATATATATATATATATATATATATATATAGACGGTCACTATAGCCTATAGTAGCCGGAACATACGAGACTTACGTGAAACGGGTAACAAGTTGCTACTAGATAGATCCGACCTCCGTACGACCATAACAGGCTTATGTGTCGTTAAACACAGGCATATAAATAGTATGAAATTCAGATGACGTTAATATTGGCCTTTTTCTGGATATTGCATATTGTGTACATGTCCTTACCACTCTTCTTTGTACATTTAGGTGTACATGTGAAAACTGAACAATTATGGTAACAATTGAAGAGCTGCTGCCAAGAAAAGGATGTCATGGAGGAATTCAATGAATATGAGGGACATGGTGCAAACATAACCTGCATAACAGATCACCCAGGATTCAAATCAAAGTGTCTGGATGTTACCAAAGGTATTCGAAGAGGGACAGACAACAAGCAGGTGATCAGCCACGTAATGAGTAAGTTACTTGTGTGCACAAATGTGTAGAGCTCAGAAACTTTAATGTATTTTTGGGAAGTCGAATGGTCACTCTGGCAAAGTTACAGAATACATAGATAAATAAGCAAATAAGGTTGAAGTGATTACCATTGACATGTATTATCTTGCAATTTCTTTCTGACATGTCTGAAATGTACAAAACACAACTTTACTAATAAATCTTTCAAACCAGCTTGAAATTGTATTGCATGTTTATACATGTCTGTGTAAGGAAAATATCTAATAACATTCATAATAAAAGATGTGGTTGAATTGATTGAGAGAGCAATGATATCAAATTAAACAAATATATGAATTATGTACATGCATGTGGTGATTGTATTTTTAACACGTCATGTGCAGGTCTACTGGTACTACAACTGTAATGTACAGATGACGTACAGTCTGTATACTTACTGGTGTACACACAGCTTCCTCCCCAGTGTGGATGTCCAATAGATGATCGCTGATCATACAGGTATCCTCAGTTCTGTCAGTGGCTTCATTCACCAATGTTTCAGTGGTGGGCCGTCAGGGCCAGCAAGGCCTTCTCTGCTGGCCTAAACATAATCAGAATATACATTTAATTTTTATATATTCTTTCCACAAATCTGTATTAAATTATTCCCCATAGTATATTCTCTTCATTTCATAGCTTTCCTCTTGGTTGCGCTGCTTCCAGCCTCAGATTGAGATTTGGAGGTCTGGCCTTTATGTTAGAGCTTTTATCCAATCATATTTCAGCCATAATGTGTTGCCAGGGTCCAAGAAATCTGCCCTTAGGCCTTCAGAATCAACAGTGCGGGCGCCTGTCGCTTAAAGTGAATGGAGACAAAACTGTTGCGTTAACCAATCAGATTTCGAGTTGGGGATACCGGGGCCAGCTAGCAGGCGTACGAAAACGTCAGCACGTCCACGTCTTTTGATTGGATATGCACTATTGAGAGGCAGAGCTATGCAGAGCTAGCAAACTTTGAACGAGCTAATTTGTGTAGATTTCTACAAGCAGTTTTTTGTCAACCCACAATGGCTGACGGAGGAGAAGAGATCGATATGGTCGCAGATATAATTACAACGCCATTTTCAAGACGAACTTTTCAAGAAAAGATAGACATCGTGAGAAGAGAACAGCCAACCCCGACACTAGTGAGCCTATCACAGCTGGGAAAAGGGTTTGTCCAACACTTTCAAATCACTAACTACGAGCGGTACCCCCGGCTCACAGCCTCCGAGAGGCACTGCACATTGTACTGCTGGGAATGCCTGCTATTTACAACTAAATGTTTCGTAAATATTAATATAACTCTGTTGTACTTGACTATGTTAAGGTGATGCAACGCCCGGTTATACTGTGTTTCTGTCTAAATGTATAGTTTCTAGAGCCATGGCGTCATAATGATGGTATTAAGAGGTGGAATAATTCAGGTAGGACTGTGTAGGACATCACTGAAGGCCTAGATGTGAAATGCACGGTCCGCCACTGCAATGTTTCAATACCTTTGTAATAATAGGGTGATAGTTAAAAGTTAAATAGACTCACGCTTTTACTCAAACTACAGAATAAAATGGGGAAGCCTTGAAACATTGAATCTATACTTAATTAAGCTAATGAAGTGTAATTAGCTAAAGTTATTAATACTACAAACAATAACACACAGATATTGGCTAGGGCCTGGTGTAGATAGATAGATAGATAGATAGATAGATAGATAGATAGATAGATAGATAGATAGATAGATAGATAGATAGATAGATAGATAGATAGATAGATAGATAGATTACAGTTTACATTTGTATGTAAACTCCTTACATACAGTAGGCCTAGACCGATTATGGCTTTATGCTTGAAACAATAAATAAAGTAAACAAGTAGCACGGCTTACCTTTCGTCGTCTCTTTGGTGGAGGACTCTGCATCGGCGGTCGTGTTTGAATCGGCGTGCTGGCTTGTGCTGGCTTGTGCTGGCTGGGGTCTCGGCAGTATTGTAGGCACTGCATTTCAATATTAAAAATATATATATGGCACATTTCACAATAGATATGCAACCTCTATCATATACCAAGCCCAATAACAAATGACAAAATATCATTTCGTAGGCCCTTTAATGAATGGAATAAATTCATACAGTACACATACTGTAAGTGCAAAAAATGTATATTATAATTCCTATTACTACGAAATGTTATCTTGCACTTCCTCACCTCTTCATTTTAAATATTACAATATCAAAGATTACGAATTAAAGGGACTCAAGAGTATTAACAATTGTGTTAAGAAGACTGTGACATTTGTTTAATTCAGATCCATTTTTGGTCCAACTTCAAAAACAAGTGCTTTCCGAATCAAGCGTAATCACTGCAGCAAAATAAATGGGATTTTAACCCATTAGAGATATATCATATGTCTATAATGAAAGATTTTTTATTTTTTTTATTTTTTTCCATCTACAGAGCAGCTTAATCCAGCGCTCACTTAGTTCATTATAATTGCCATTATCTATAATAAGTGATAGTATTTCTCACCTAAAATGCAAATCTTGTAAGTGAACATAAACGTTAATTGTACCATTAAAGCCAGACATAATTTGATATTTATTGTTTCTTCTATTTAATCATCAGTTTTTACTAAAAGCATCAGTTATGTTTACAGCCAAGTGTTTGGTATGCTGCTCAGGTAATCTGTGGAAAGGTTAAATCATTCTGAATGAAATAATGCTCTTGATTTATTAAGACAAAGCTTTTGGGCTTAACCGAGATAAATCTTGTAAACACTTGAGAAAGCAAAGCATGAATTCATGTCAATGACCCACCAGGGTTACGTATTCAAGTAGTTTTCGTAATTTACCTATAAACAACACAAACCCATTTATCACCGTTTCCTGTGGCCTTTGTTTCACTAGAATTGTATTCACAGTTAATGTGAAGGACAGCTACACAGCTCCCTTGATTGGCTTCTTCTAGGCATCTTAGTCAGGCTATTAAAAATACAGCAATTACATTTGTAACACATGGGCTGGGTGTGTTCCAGGATCTAGTCAGCAAATCACAAATGATGTGTAAACAACAAATATTTGTTTTGCATTTTCCAATATTTGGTTGTACACAATGTATTTTTATCCAAATATTGTGTAAGAAATATGGAAAGAACATAGACTGTATTGTATGTGTTTGTCCCAAATGAATTTAGTGTTATTTGCATTTGGAAGCCCATAAGGGAAATATCTCAAAAGGTCTCATAAGACCAAACTGTTTTCCAACATCAACCGTTAAGTAGATTGTTGAATGTTCAGTATATTATTAGTTCTTAGCAGCCAGTGGTTTCCAGTCATTTAGATCCATTCTGGATGACAAACTACTGTGAACATACCTTTTATTTTATTTTATCCGTAGACTTATTTTTGTGTTTTAATGCACGGGCAAGAGTGGACTGGTTTACACAATATAGCGCTGGCCTATTGTGTGTTCATGTGCTGGTTGACAGACACACAATAAGCACATAGGGGACATTGTGAAAAGGATCATCCGTGAAAAATAGTGCTAATACAATACATGCCCCATTTTCCAAGAGCTTTGAATACATAATGCATTAGGTGTTTTATTTTGAGCAAACTCTTCAGAATTAAGAAGAAGGACTTGGATTTGACAATTAAATGAAAGCCATAGATTTCAAAAGGCCACCGAGGTATTGCAATATTCTATAGTGGCCATATAATTGGTAATGTGATTATTAATATACTGGGCTGCAAGTTCATTGGTGTATCAGTAGAAACAAATGAATCCATTCAAGCACATGTCATGTCTTTCTGACATGTTATAGATGGACTACTTGCATGAAAAACACTCTTTGCTGTTAACCTTCGCAGATGTGTCAGTATGATGAGTCAGAGAGACATGGTGGTTGGGCTATGTGTAATATTGTTGGTTGCACAAAGGCTGTATCCATGTACAAGAGATTTTGTGGGGACAGGAAGTGAAAGCCCACTAAGATTTGGACAGAAATCATACAAGACAAGACACAGCTTTGAATTGAAAGTGGCTGGAAGGGGTCTTTAAGGCGGGACCTGTAATCTCTCTAATGGGGTTGAGAAGAGGCAAGACATCTCTGAACGGAGTCTGATAAAAGGGAGGATAAGGGATCCGACGACTTCTACAGCATGAAGGAAAGGAGCCCTGACATCTCTGAAAGGAGAGCAGTAGAAAGTCTGGTCTGTGTATGTGGTCTTGGGTTGAGAGGATTGTTGATCTGTTTGAGGATTGCAAAAAAAAAGCTCCTGACATCTTGTGGAGAGTTTTGTAGGGGGAGGTTATAGGGTTATAGGGATATAGGTTGAACACCCTGGCACCTTTAGAGGAAAAAGATGTTTCTGGAAGTTGCACAACTTCTCCTGATAAGTAAAGTAGAGATGCAGCGATCGATTGGCTGGTGACCGGAATCGGACGATTTTCAGCTTGATCAGCCTATACAGCCTCTCAGATATAATTGATTATGTGCTGGTGTAGCCGACTTTCTAGCTAGATTTAGCAACTTTTCACTCGTGACAAATTTAGCAAATTATTTAGTCCATCAGGGAAAAAGTGTGAAATATATTTAAATATACTAAATTGGTATTCATTGCTGCTCAGAGTAATCTCTACCTCTCCTCTTGTGCCGTGCAATCAGTGGGTGTGGGGCAGGCAGGAGGATACATTTCGCCCCAGAAGTGGGGTTAATAAAGTTGTTAAAATGTTTGTGTATGCTGTCAATTATAGTTCTTAGAAAGAAAGAAAATTGGCACAAAATCGGAATCTGCTTTTTAAAATATCAGAAATCGGATTCTTCCAAAGAAATTGCAAAAAAAGTGCATCTCTTAAGGGAAGGTGATACATTAAATGTAGGTACCCAATTACTTGCTTATTTTTAGGTAGCTTAAGTTCCTACTTAGCAAACAAAAAGCATCTTTTGAATACAGCTTGATTTGATTTAAATATAAAGCAGGACGAAGTTACTCACCTATAATGATGGGAATCTAAACAACCAAAGGTGGAGGCAAAGAAAGTACGATGGCGCTGCTGGTTTAGGTATACCCTTTGGCTACCAGAAGTGCAGCCAGACTATTATATAATTCAACTTTAATAAGTGATTTTGCCCAAGATTTCTAAGCCAAAGCCCATAATTTTCTGATGAACATTTTATGTCATAGCTTATTTTGCTTTCCTTTTATCTCTCACACTTCAAGACAATCCGTGTGCATGCTTATTTTTTTAAGAGTGAAAATCACCACCAGTCAGCCCTTTTAACCTTTGCACTCATCTCTCAGAGAGGAGGTTAAACCATATTTCCCATTTTATAAGACTACACTGATTTTATCTGTGTTTAACATTACAAGGTTATCAGTTTCACAGTGTGGGGAAAAGGGAAAAATGAAAAGAGGTAAACCAAAAGGGAGGAAAACAGGGAAAAAGGGTCCTGTACAAATGAAGCAGTGATCAAGGCTGACAGTTCATTATGGCTGGTAAATGCGGCCATGTGGGGGCGGCTGGAGGAGAGACTGGAGCCTTAATTGGAGCGGATAGGAGGGATTCTCATCACATAACAATATCACAACTATTTACATGCTTACACCTCTGGCAACTCAGGGAGACAGAGAACTATTGGGTGGAGATAATATGTTTGCCTGTGCATGTTAGAATTTGTTTGTAGTTTACAAGGTTTCTTTATCTATGCAGGGTGCATGTGTATGTGGTCTCAGTTACTAAATATACAAGTTTAAAATACAGAGGAAATGCAACTTTTTATCCCATTCATATTTTTTATTGACCCAGTACACAAACAAGTATAGGGAGGTTAGGTAAAGTATACATAACTGTCATTCCAGCAAATGTCCAAAAATGACAATGCAAATTTCAAGTGACTTATTGAGCATATGTATAAACTGATATTTAACTATAGGCAATGTACTCTGAAAATATAAATGTGTTTTCTTTAAGACTGAACTAAGGTGACGTTCCATTAAAGCTGTGGCTGAATGTGTGTCGATATTTGCATACCATTGAATTGTTAACAACAGTGGCTGCTAGCAAATTGGCTCTTCTTCTTCATTCATAGTAACAATGTCATCTTGGAGCTTAATAGACCACCGTGAGTAGCAAGTTAATTTGTATGTTGCAGGTGCTGTCCCCTCTGACATCATCAGTCCTGGCTGAGAGGAGCATCAGGGTGGTGGATGATAAAGTGAGTGTGACAGAGCTGGGGGTGCAGTTGGTATCTGGACTCTCTTTGTCTCTGCAGCTCAGCCCAGGGAGCAACAGGGCCATCGTCGCCACCGCAACCACACAGGAATTCTTTGAATCGCTGAAACAGGTACAAATCCAAGACATCTAATCTTTACTGTATTAGCACTGCACTGTGCATCGTATTAGGCATACACATTCATAGCTGAATAAAAGTTCTAATAGATGCTATGATATGCGTTGCAATTTTTCTTTTATAATGAATTCACTCTTGATATAGTGAAGCCATCTCATTCATTTGCATATCCAAGCACTGAACAGCTCTGTTATTCCTGTAATTACAATTTCAAATGGAAAAAAGCTACCGTCTCTTCCCTTGGAGAGAAAATAATATTTAGCTTTCAGGATAATGGTTCCATATCCAATTGTTTCTATGAGCTTTTCTACTGTAATTAAGACTCACTTTTGCTTCCTCTGTTTTATTCTCCAGTCATTCTTATGCATTAGTTAGAATTTGCAGATGAGTTTTTTTCAGGGTTATTTTTGCTGTTGTACGGATACCAATTTCTGTTTGTGTGTGTATTTCCTTAGGAGTCCCTCATCAGTGCTTGGCTCCAGTTCAGTGATGGATCCATGACTGCTCTAGACAACTACAACCCTGCCCATTTTATCCTGACAGCCACCTCTTTGGATGAACGGGTGGTGGCGGTGCAGCACAGTGCAGCGTGGAAGTGGCCTGTCATTGTTGCCAAGGGGGAAGGTCAGGGTTTGCTTGTGCGCATTGAAATGAGCCCATCAGAGGTGTGCCAGAAGGGAAAACGACGTGCTATCTTAGCCACTGGAATGGCAAACATACAGACAAGGTTTGGTCAGGCAGAGGAGCAATACAGACAACCAGGAGACCGGCGAACACGTCCTGATCCTCCATATTATGGCGGATCTATCGCTGACATGGAAACTGGGTTAATCAACCGCGGAGCCACAACAATCAAGGGCCATGTCCCAGTGAGACCTAATGGAGGCCGTCTATCAGCGGACAGCGGGCCCAGGGTCCCAAACGAATTCTCAGAGTATCCAGACCAGGCAGAGCTGCCTCGTAGCCGCAGCACTGATGACGATTTGTTACCATCGCGACGAGGCCTGACAGACCTAGAGATTGGTATGTATGCCCTTCTGGGAGTCTTCTGCCTGGCCATCCTGGTTTTTCTCATCAACTGCATCTCTTATGCATATAAGTACCGTAGCAAGCAGCTGTCCCTGGAGGCCCCAGAGACAATGCCCCATGCCCACGACTGGGTTTGGCTTGGCCAAGACGAGGGGCTATGTCTGCAGCAGCAGCAGGACGAGTTGGGCGCTACCCTAGAGGAGGGTAGTCAACTTTTGAATGGAGGCATCCAGCGTGGTAATACCGGTGTGGGAGGCTGTAGTTTGAGTGTGAGGGATCACAGGAATGAATCACTTAACTCACCCACCACCAAGAGAAAGAGGGTGAAGTTCACCACCTTTTCCAATGTCAAGTCCAGTAATGGATGTCCTGTGCTCAGCCCATTAGCACTAATGCAGACCAGTGAGATAAAATGGGTATGTCCGGACATCGAGCTTGGGGACTCAAAGGATCTTAGGAACTACATGGAAAAGCTAAATGAGAATGCAATTAAGAACATTGTATAGGGGGTGCTGGGTGTTTTCAATGAACTAAAGAAAAACTCACCTGAATGCCTTCAGAATAAAGAGGGGATGAGGGTTTGAGGGAGGGAAAAAAGGGGGTGAAGAAAACAGACTGGAGCTGCTGTTGAACTGCTTCTTACCACAACAACAGAATAGCGTGTTGAGCCTCTGTTGTTTCCATGACAGTACTCAGAAAAGGGTAAATAAACGGACAACAACACCACAGTATAGTTATGAAGGGGAAAATGTGAACTTGATATTGTTGCTTAACTTAAATGTATGTCGTTTGTCTTTAAATTGAAGTTCCAATTCCCTTTTCTATGCGCCATGTACTTTGTTTTTCTTTATTATTTCATCATGTTTTAATGTTGTATTTGTTGTACTTTTTGGGCTTCGTTGATTTTTTTAAAGAGTTGCTGTACAGTATGCTCTGTACCACATGTCAGCAATTATAGATTCTAGGAGAGAAGAGCTAAAAAGCAAATCTTTTTATTGTATATAAATGCAGTTTGATTTGGAGGTATTATAGGTATAGTAATATTTTGTAAAGTGCTGTTTGGTTTTGATTTTGTTTGTTGTTTTCTTTTTGTCTCCAGAAACCAGAACCATGCATGATGTTATTAAAGAGAAGGCATGTGTGTCTGATCTGAAATGAAAGTGTGTAGATAACTAAAACCAATACCTCTGGAGACATGTCAATTTAATATAATTACATTCATTAATCCTGGAGCTGAATTTTGGGTTGGTTTCTGTATGTTGATATTGGTTAAGAATTTTTGTTAGCCCATACATTTTCCCTCCTTATGTTAATAGTAATATTTATGCGACCCCTTTTGATTCAGTTCCATACGTCACAAAAAGTAGACTTTTTACACTACTTTAAATCCTGATATTACAAATGGAAAAAGGAATTAAATCACATTCAACAGAAAAACACTGATCACCATCAAGAGAATCAATAGACAATCACATCAATAATGTATGGGTCAATCCCCTTCATTTAAAATGGTCCATAAAAATCAGTCCAGTTTACAGTTTGTATGACCTAGGTGAGGATCGGTTAACATTGTTAATTTCTTTCTACTGTGTGACATTTTGGATCCTAGAAAAAGCGTCATGACAGTGAATCAACAAACTTTGAAGTGAAAGCCTGAAGTCTTACCTCTTCACTCCTTTTGTCATATGTCAGTATTAGTCAAGTCCATCTTTTTCTATCACTGTTTTAAAATTGGCTGCTGGACTAATTAAAACTGAAGGTGACTCTTCTCCATCATGCTGCTGTGTGATTCATTGGGCTGGCTGTTGTATTCTTCTCTTGGTCTGTTTAGTTTCGCTCATCTGACTGGTTTATGAGAGCACACAGACATTGGATTCATCAAATATCAAAATAAAGTGCCTGTTGTTGACGACAGTCGGTGAAGCAGGAGAGATAGGTTATCTTGCATCATCTCACCACTCTAAACCACCAAAACACTTAGGTAGAGAAAATAAATGAGAGGTAGGTATTTATTTGTGAAAATCAAAATTGTCACGTAAAAGGTATCTTTTCTATTTGTTTTTGTAAACAATAACGTTTTTAAATAATGATGGATGTTGGAAATAATTTACAGAGTTGTTGTACCACACACTAGGGAATTAGATAAAAATAAAAAGAACAAAATGCGCAAGAATATATCATACAGTTGATACAAAAGTTCACGCAAGTGTGTACTTTATTTAGAGAGGCTATCTTGCATTTTGCTGTCATCTATGGTGCATGTGTTTCACAGTGAGAGACAGACAGCAGTAGACGACAACAACCACTCTCACAACGCCACTGCAAGGGCAACAAAAGCCTCGCAAACAAAAAGCCAATAAGAGTAATTTAATAATGTAATGTAATAAACACTCAGCAAAATACATGTCATTCAGGTAACAGGTAAAGTAAGAGAAATAACAGAGGAATTCCAAAAAAGGATTATAGAAAGGGTTTCTTACTTTATTTTGTAAAAATAAAAACAACAATAAAAAGGAATAGCTTGGATGTAGGTTTTTTTTTTCTCCCCATGATCAAGCATAAGCATTGGATTGATTGTTTTAACTTTAATGTGCTTGAAGCGTGCACTGTGCCACTGTATTAGCTAGGAAAATAAAAGTATTGGATCGGGACTGGGTATTGGTAGGTACTTATTAACTGAGCAAAAAACAAACTTGGTAGGGATATCCCTAATGAAAAGTCCAATTGATCACTATTACAAAGCAATGCTGTATCCAGTAGAGACAGTAATAAACATAAGCATACGAAACATTATCACGTGCATTAAGCACCATACCTGTTATTATAATGTGTGTATCATAATCAGCTGTTAAAAAGGTTCTAGGCCAAGTGTACCAGAGCCCTAAAAAGCTTCAAAACCTCTCAGATAATTAGTCTTTTTCCACAGGATCACAGACATGCTCCCCTTTCTAAAAGGGCAACCTAATTAGAGATTACTTAGTTCAGTCTTATTACATGTTAATGTGGCATTTCCTAAGCAATTTACTTTCCTAACCACTTACTGTACCCTATGAATCTACTCAGATATAATTTGCACCCTAATTAAAACAAAGCCAAAGAACTGTGCATTGGAGATGTGCCCAGGTTACCAGGAAAGTAACAGTCTAAGCGTTGTAAAAATAAGGAGCAAAGTAATGGTGATGCCTTTATACCACCATGCCTCGGGAGAGCAGTAGGTTTTTGGATTAAGTCAATAAATGTCAGTAGATGTACAAATAAAAAAAGCATATGCAACATCCAAATGAACACTGTTTTGTGATGATGTGATAGTCAAACAATAAATCAAACGTATCAATGTTTTATCTATGATTAAAAAGGGAGAAAGTGCCTACTACTTCCTGCTTTTCTATAGTACAGACGTTCATTTCTCTTGCTCGTTGCGTTGTATTCTTTTAGTTGTTATTTTTTAACTACAGGGATTATAAAGTGGTTCCCTGTCACAACTAAATCATTTGAAGGATTGGAGGTTGATTTATGACTGGAACTGTCTTCAGTTCCCAAACAGCAACCTACCTTGGACAACCCCATGCCTCTGTGCTCATCCACATCAATGAAGAGCACAGACTGTTATAAATGACTAGTTTACAGAAGTTTGCTGTACTCAAAACAAGAATATTTGCACTGGAGAAGACTTGTGCACTCTATACTTTCCCACACTTTCCCAATCTCTCATCCTCTCATCTTTCCTAATGACACCATAACTTTCCCGAGAGTCACTGAAACTGAAACAGTGAAGTCATGTGGGGTAACTTGGATTTCTACCTGCTGGGATAATATAAAACCTAAGATAAGTGCAAGACTGTACTCCCAAGGAAAGCAATATTTACGTCCGCGCCTCAGTCAACTTCAACCAGCCAGAAAGCGAACATATACACAGACCACAGTCACATAGAAAAGCTAGATAGCTAAAACTAATAAACAGGTTTGAACTGTCAATGAATCTCCATGAGACAGGTTCTGAAAAGAATGGACGAGGGAGAATTTTAAAGAGTTTAAGCAATTGGAAAAAGGACACAATGCATTGGAATGGAGTGAAGGTGAAAAAAACATCTAAAAATAAACATTTCAACCTGTACCTTTGTTTGTGAGAGACGCCGCTATCAGAGACTATTAAAACATACTGCTTCCCAGGTGCTAGGGTCTTTGACAGAGAAAAAAATCCCCAAGCTGATATATCAACATCTCAAAATTATTCTACATTTGGAAGCCAATGGTGTTTGTGGAAAGAACCCACAATTGCTAAGGCAGCATTTAATTTAAATGTTTGATGGCCGTGACAGACTGGATGCTCAGTTGTTTATTAGGGGATCACTACTAACGGTCACCAGAGGGATATCAGGTTTGACTGACTTTTATCACACGGCTCAGAAAAACCTGTGGTCTGAAAGGGCTGCATTGACAACTTTGATCTGTTCTAGGGGTGTAGGTATTTGCTCAGGGAAGATGGCCTTCACCCAAAGTGATCTGGATTTAAAGTACTGATTGACCATTTTTGGTTTAGCCTGCGACACCCATCGGTCATGCCTATGATGATGCACCCTGACACATAGCAGCGTCGGCACCACAAAGACAAAACATCACAGCCTCTACATCAACATGCTGATAACCAATTCCTCCTCCCTTTACTCTTCCAAGATCCCTTTTGGGATTCACTGGCCAAATGGAAGGGCTGGTTAACGCTGGCTTTTAATTTACCCCCCCGAGCTCTGCCACGTCGTTTGCCTCCATCTCAACCAAGATCGTTCTGTGACACCAACCCTAGTGAAAAGACGGCAAAAAGAAAAAACAGCTCTCTGCTGCCTGTGCTGGTTAGACTGATAAGGCCAGAGATGTCACCAAAGGTTTGCCTCATCTCCCCTACCCCTCTTAGTGCAGAGATCAGTGATAAAGGAACTGTCTGTGATGCTACTGGATGCCACTAAGTTGCAGTGCCACGTTTCTAAAAAAAACACCAGTCAAATCAACATGCCTGGCACCAGAGCAGACAAGAGAGAAGATGCCTAGGACAAACAGGATCTATGTCTTACCTCTACTACCTCCAATGATCCTCTTCTTTCCTTTATTGGACATGGATCTACTGCATCATATGGTATACCCCATCACTGCCAAGAGTAGGATCAACAAGGTTAATGCTCGAAAGGATGGTCTGAAGGGACGCTCTGCTGCGATTGGTTGTTATGTCATCAGTTGCCTCACAAGTGTTTTTGTCTCAACAAACATAAATGGGATCCCGGACGTCGGACAGTGAATTCAATTACTGGCATCCCGGAACCGCCAGCCTGATGCCAGTAGGCCCAGTTTAAGGCTAAAAGTTCCCAATCTGTATAACAGATATCACCAATTGATTGTATGGCAAACAAATGAATCATTTTCTTCTGTAGACATTTGCGTTAATCAACTCAATCACTGATTAACCCACAACAGTAATGTTAGTGCTAATTATTTTTAGATAACCTTTAGATAGCAAAGCCAGGTAGGCTTTGCTATCTAAAGGTTATCTAAAAATAATTAGTTCCAATTCCTCTACCTTTTTTCATTGTTTTGCTGGTCCACAGTATAAGTGATACATTTAGTTTTCGACACTTCATCCACTGCTTAAATAAAAGAGTCTAAGACGGCATCAAATTTCCTGTTTAAGTTTGACATTTGATTTGCACGAGTGCAATCAGATACGGCTGAAATCTCTGTCAGAATCTCTAAAAGCGCACAGCAGAACATCCCTGCCCATCAATTCTAGCACCAACCTCTCAACAACTGCTCATCCTTTCCCTATCCCTGTTTGATAAGTGTCAGAGTGAACAAAATGCACCCAACTCAAATTCATCAAATTTGATATACTTTCCTCATCAGGTGCAATCTTTCCTCAGCCCTGTCAGAAATAACCCGGAACTGGCCCTGCTTAATGTTAGGTCTCTAACGAACATGATTTTTAATTAACAATCGTATTACTACTTTTGAACTTGATTTATCTTTTTAACAGAAATGTCGCCCTCCTAATTTTAAAATGTATAGATGTGGTCAGATGTGAAATAAGAGGAGGAGGAGCTGCAGACGGCTTTAAATGAAGTTGTCTTGTGCATTTGTTTTACTCAGCACGCAGGTGGGCTCACCTTCAATCAAGAACACATTTGATCTGATCATCACTCAGGGTGTCAATATTTCAAATGTTGGTGCAACTGACTAAAGTCCACAAGATCAACAGCTTTTAGAAAACATTACATCCATGGGAATACTGGTGCACTGTTAATGGAAGCTATGTTCTGCATTGCCTGTCCTCGCCTTGCCCTTTGTGAATGGTCTTTTAAGTGTTTTAAATTACAACATTGAGAATGTCATTGATGTCAATGCATCTGCTACGGGTTAAATCATCATCTGGTTAACAAAAAGCCCAAGAAAGAAGTGCATAATTCCCAGATATGGGAATGCTCAACAGCTGAGTGCAGATAGTGAAAAACAAAACTTCAAATTCGCCTCGACATAGGCTATTTAAAGAGTAACTCAACATGAAAATGTAGAACTGAGACATACTGGGCAGTCCTTCGTTGCTGGCATCTAAATTCCTTACCACTGAAAAATTCTATGATTTTGTTGACTTCTTCAGTAATAAAATTCAAGCTATCAGATCAGCCATTAAAAGTGCATGTCGGGCCAAAAAATGAATTCCTATCTTCAATCACATGGAAGCAACTCAAGCAAAATTGGCAAGATTTGATGTTATCGACTACAGAACTCTGGAAGAAATTGTGCTTCATCTTACTCTGTCTACCTGCTGTCTCGATACTCTATCAACAAGCATATTTTAAAAGGTTTTGAGCTTTTTGGCGACATATTAACCATCTTGTTCTCCTACCATGTATTCATGTGTTGTTTAAATGTCCTTGAAAAAGGTTTCTAATCTTTTAATTAGCATTTTAATGTTTTATAAATTGTTTTTCTTCTCGCTTCTTTGTGATTTAATGCATCATGTTAAGCACTTTGATTGTGTTTGTGTATAAAATGAGCTATACAAGTAAACTTGCCTTGCCTAGAAATTCACAATACCTTTTATACATTGTATACATTCTCTAATATAGTCTGAGACCTTCTGATGTTATATATTATTATGAATTTATGCAACATTGTTGGAGCTGAAGTGTTTGTGATGATCAATTCTGTCAACTTCTGTCTACAACTACTATTGAGCCGCTTGCCCTAATATTCTTACTACATCTTGTTGTGATCCCAAAGACTGTTGCACAGACTGTTCTCTCCCCTCTCTACAGATAAAGTCCCACAGCTTGCCTTCCTCCAGCTGGGTCAACACTTGCCCTCTATCAGCCCCCTGGACCTTCTGTCAACCCCCTCATTACTCCTACGGGGCCATCAATAACTGTCCTTCCTATTTTCTGTCAACAACTACAAAATGAAACTTGAATGATTTTCTAAAAGTACAGGTTGATGTTTTTTCTTTTATTCCTTTTCAAAAATTCTAACCTCTCCCCAACACCTCAGTGGACATTCTTATCGCACAGCCCACTCTGCTCCACTGAGATTTTTCTTCCTACCGTTGAGGCACTCCAAACTGCTACAGCTGCCTTTCTCTCTTCATTCTTAACCCATTTAGACTTGTGCCTGTGTCCTCAACACTTTGAACTGCCAGGTACTCGTCTTGCAGACACAAGGATCTCTGGATCTGCACTCGCATTTACTAACTAACGGACAGCTGCTGTCAGGTATAATGGAATGGACCTCTGTACCTATTACAAACCATCTCCACTGACATTCCCCACGCCAATACATCACTAGTTATCCTAGTTCACAAATTTCCTAGACCGTTGCTATGCCAGCAATCCTCAACACGACCTTCACTCCTCCTTTGACATGCAGACTATGGCGAGCATCACCAATTACACTGCTATTGTCACCTATCAACCTACAACCTGACAGTTGCTCTCCATCTAGCGTTTACACTGCACTCATTACCCTATGGGTTTTCACAAAAATGATTCTCAAAGAAGGGTCTGATTATCCCACGACAGGTAGTCACAAACACATTGTGAAAAGGTAAATAGGAGTTCTATTTTGGCTACACATTTCTTTATATTTAGACTGTAAGCAGTTACACTTTAAAAAAAGTTGTTTAGGTACAAACCGCAGTTTGGGGTATTCGGCCTTCTTGGAGACCCTGAATGAGGCTGCAGTAGGGGACTCCGTAGTCTTGCTGGGAGACTTTAACGCGCACGTGGAAAACGGCCTCCCTGATCTAAACCCGAACGGTCGTTTCTTGTTGGACTTCTGTGCTAGTCATGGAATGGCCATAACAAACACCATGTCCGAACATAAGGATGCTCATAAGTGTATGTGGTACCAGAGCACCCTAGGCCAAAGGTCAATGATCGATTTTGTGATCGTATCATCTGATCTGAGGCCGCATGTTTTGGACACTCGGGTGAAGAGAGAGGCGGAGCTGTCAACTGATCACCTATCTGGTGGTGAGTTGGATCAAGGGGTGGGGGAAGACTCTGGACAGACCTGTTAAGCCCAAACGGGTAGTGCGGGTGAACTGGGAACGTCTGGAGGAAGACCCTGTCCGGAAGATCTTCAACTCACACCTTCGACAGAGTTTTCAGACATCCTTGTGGAGGTTGGGGGCATTGAACCTGAGTGGGCGATGTTTGAAACCTCTATTGCTGAAGCTGCGGTGAGGAGCTAAGGTCTCAAGGTCTTAGGTGTGACTGAAGAAGGAGTCCTTCCAGGTTATGTTATCCGGGAGGACTCTGGAAACAGTTGCAGGGTACCAACAGACTCGAAGGGCGGCAGTCTCTGCCGTGGCAGAAGCAAAGCAGCGGGTGTAGGAGAGGCTATGGAGAAGGACTTTCGGTCTACACCAAGGTGCTTCTGGAAAACCGTCCGGAACCTCAGGAGGGGGAAGCCATCCAAGCTATGTACAGCAAAGGTGGGACCCTGCTAACACGCCCTTTATGGTAGAGGCAGATGGGGGACCATCGTCAATTTGCCTGTTGGAAGTCACTGAGGTAGTCAAACAACTCCACAGTGGCAAAGCCGCAGGGGTTGATGAGATCCGTCCAGAAATGCTGAAGGCTTTGAGTGTTGAGGGGCTTTCTTGGTTGACACGCCTCGTCAAATCAAATCTAATCAAATTTATTTGTATAGCCCAATATCACAAATTATACATTTGTCTCAGTGTGCTTTACAGACTGTACAGGTTACGACACCCTCTGTCCTTAGACCCTCGCATCACACAAGGAAAAACTTCCTAAAAGAAATCCCATAATTAAAGGGGGAAGAAATGGAAGAAACCTCAGGGAGAGCAACTGAGGAGGGATCCCTCTCCCAGGACGGACAGACGTGCAATAGATGTCGTATGTACAGGATAAACAAATATATATACTATAAAGGATAGTACAAATACAACATTTGACAGAAAATGATGTTGTGTTGAAAAAGAGAAAGTTTGGATGAGTCCAGGAAAATGGCAAAAAGGCTTCCCGGTGTCCAGCACGACCAGGGCAGCAGGCGCAGCCATGATTCCTGATCCTGACGTAAACTTTATCAGTGGCAACCGTGCCACATGAGACACAGAAACTCCGGGGTATCCGGATGATTAGTTAGTAACATACATTTACATAAATGTATACAGATAGAGAGGGAGAAGAAGAGACGGAGGGGAGGAGAGAGGAAGAGAAGGAAGAGAGCAGGGAGGTGTCCCCCGACAGTCTAAGCCTATAGCAGCATAACTAGGGGCTGATCCAGGGCAAACCTGAGCCAGCCCTAACTATAAGCTTTATCAAAAAGGAAAGTCTTTAGCCTACTCTTAAATGTGGAGAGTGTGTCTGCCTCCCGAACACAAACTGGAAGCTGGTTCCACTGGAGAGGAGCTTGATAGCTGAAGGCTCTGGCTCCCATTGTACTCTTAGAGACTCTAGGAACTACAAGTAACCCTGCAGTCTGGGAGCACAATGCTCTAGTTGGTTTATAAGGTATTATGAGATCTTTAAGGTATGCTGGAGCCTGACCATTAATTGCTTTGTAAGTCAGGAGAAGGATTTTGAATTCTATTCTGTATTTTACCGGGAGCCAGTGCAGAGCAGCTAATACAGGAGTAATATGATCCCATTTCCTTGTTCTTGTCAATACACGTGCCGCTGCATTTTGGATCAACTGAAGAGTCTTAAGCGACTTTTTGGGACAACCTGATAACAATGAGTTGCAGTAATCCAGCCTTGAAGTAACAAATGCATGGACTTGTGTTTCTGCATCATTTTGAGACAGGATATGTCTTATTTTTGCAATGTTACGTAGATGAAAGAAGGCAGTCCTTGAGATTTTTTTTATGTGGGAGTTAAACGACAGATCTTGATCAAAGATGACGCCAAGATTCCTTACAGTGGTGCTGGAGGCCAAATTAATGCCATCCAGAGCTTCTATGGCATGCGAAAATGCGTTTTGGAGGCGTTTAGGGCCAAGTATAATAACTTCAGCTTTGTCTGTGTTTAACATCAAGAAGTTGCTACATCCAAGTTTTTATGTCCTTAAGGCATGCTTGAAGTTTAGCCAATTGATTGGTTTCATCTGGTTTAATTGATAGATATAATTGGGTATCATCCGCATAGTAATGAAAGTTTATAGAGTGGTTCCTTATAATATTGCCCAAAGGAAGCATATATAAGATGAATAGAATCGGTCCAAGTACAGAACCCTGCGGAACTCCAAGACTGACTTTGGCTGTCATGGAGGATTTATCGTTAACACATACAAATTGAAATCGCTCAGATAAATAGGACTTGAACCAGCTTAATGCGGTTCCTTTTATGCCAACACAATGTTCCAGTCTCTGTAGTAGAATATCATGATCAACAGTGTCGAAAGCAGCACTGAGGTCTAACAAGACAAGAACAGAGACAAGTCCTTTGTCTGATGCCAATAGAAAGTCATTGGTAACTTTCACCAGTGCTGTCTCTGTGCTATGATGAACTCTAATTCCAGATTGAAAAAAAACCTTAACTAAACTATTATTGTGTAAAAAATCACATAACTGTTTTGCAACTGCTTTCTCAAGGATCTTAGCGAGAAAGGGAAGGTTAGATATCGGCCTATAGTTGGCTAAAACCTCTGGATCAAGACTAGGCTTTTTAAGAAGTGGTTTTATTACAGCTACTTTAAAGGATTGTGGTACGTAGCCAGATAATAGAGACAGGTTGATCATATTTAATAACGAGGTGTTAATTAAGGGTAAAACTTCTTTAAACAGTTTAGTTGGAATTGGTGTTATTGTTGAAGTTAGTTGGTTAAGGTTGATTGGAGTAAAACAGTCTAGATATATTTCAGGAGTTACTAATGTTTTTAAAATTCCGGAGGTTGAAGTTAAGTCATTACCAATTGAGGTCAGGAGGAGATTCATTTTGTCTCTAATAATTATAATTTTATCGTTAAAGTAACTCATGAAGTCGTCACTACTGAGAGATATAGGAACAGAAGGGTCTGTAGAGCTGTGGCTCTCTGTCAGCCTGGCTACAGTGCTGAAAAAAAACCTGGGGTTGTTCTTATTTTCTTCTTTTAAGAAAGAGTAATAAGCTGCTCTGGCATTACGGAGAGCCTTCTTATACGTTTTAAGATGATCTAACCAGACTAAACGAGATTCTTCCAATTTAGTGGATGCCATTTACTTTCAAGATTTCTCGACTTTTGTTTTAGTTTGCGGATTTGTAAATTAAGCCATGGAGCTTTCTTTTTCTGTTTTATGATCTTCTTCTTTAGAGGAGCGACAGAGTCGAGTGTTATTCGCAGTGAGGCTGCAGCGCTATCAACAAGATGATTAATTTGGGAGGGTCTAAAGTTAGCATTGGAGTCCTACATTATATTGATATTGAGTCCTGGTATTGAATTAAGTGCTGATGGAATCACTTCCTTAAATTTAGTCAAAGCACTTTCAGATAGACATCGAGCGTAGGATATTTTGCCTACTGGCTTGTAGTCCAGTAACAGGACTTCAAAAGTTATTTAAAAAATGGTTTGTTAAAAGAGGATTATGTGGACACACTGATAAACTTTCAATTTCAACACCATATCCCAGAACAAGGTCCAGAGTGTGGTTTAAACAGTGAATTGGTTCATGTACATTTTGACTGAACCCAATGGAATCTAATATTGAGTTAAATGCATTATTAAGGCTGTCACTATCAACATCCACATGAATATTGAAGTCGCCTACAATAATTACTTTATCTGTTTTAAGGACTAAACTTGATAAAAATTAGGAGAATTCAGATAGAAATTCAGAATAGGGACCAGGAGGGCGGTACACAGTAACAAATAAAACTGGCTTTATTGTTTTCCATGTTGGGTTTGAGAGCATAAGAACAAGGCTTTCAAAAGAGTTATAGTTTAGTTTAGGTCAAAATATGGCCGCAACTCCACCTCCCTGGCAAGTACCTCGAGGAATGTGAGTATTAATATGACCAGGTGGAGTTGCGTGGACATTGCGTGGAAGTCAGGGACAGTGCCTAGGGGGTGGCAGACCGGGATGGTGGTTCCCCTATTCAAAAAGGGGAACCAGAGAGTGTGTGCCAACTACAGGGGTATCACACTTCTCAGCCTCCCCGGTAAAGTCTACTCAAGGTGCTGGAAAGGAGGGTTCGGTAACAATGCGGATTTCGTCCTGGACGTGGAACAACGGACCAACTCTGCTCCTTTGCGTTGAAAGGAGCCAGTTGAGGTGGTTCGGGCATCTAGGGAGGTGTTCCAGGCACGTCCAGCTGGAAAGAGGCCCCGGAGAAGACCCAGGACTCGGTGGAGAGATTATATCTCCTCACTGGCCTGGGAATGCCTCGGGATCCCCCAGTTGGAGCTGGCGGATGTGGCCCGGAGAAGGGAAGTTTGGGGTTCCTTACTGGAGCTGCTGCCCCCGTGACCTGACCCCGGATAAGCGGTAGACGATGGATGGATGGATGGTACACATTGTTTCCAAATAACGGTCCCTGGTCTTGTGCTGGTCTAGTCAAAGAAAGAAAGAAATTATTCGAGGAGCCGGAGGTTGCAATACAACAACAGTTGTTGTATAACCCAGAATCACAAATGTCAAACTCATGGTGGTGCCAGAAGAGAAGTCAGGGGATCACCAAAGTCAGTAGGATTTACCATTTGCATAACACATCACAATGACATATTGTTGCTCTGTTCATTAATTCAAGCCAAATATTTGTTGGCAACAGTCCGTTCAGTCTAAAAGGTACAAAAGGTAAAAGGGTTTGCAAGACCTCTGAGTAACTATTGTTCACATGTTGGCCAGTGCTTATTCCCATTGGCATAGTGCATGCTTGTTTGTCATCAGGTGGGTGTAGATAAACTGAAAAAGAATTATCCTGTGTGTGTGTATGTGTGTGTGTGTGTGTGTGTGTGTGTGTGTGTGTGTGTGTGTGTGTGTGTGTGTGTGTGTGTGTGTGTGTGTGTGTATGTGTGTCATGGTGATTTATGGGTTAGACTGGTGCAATTAAAACAGGTTTGAATGTGGTATTGTTTTCTTTATTCTGCTGACATTGAAACATTGCACTTGGTGAGGATGAAGAAGACAGCAAATGAAAATCTATTTTTTTCTTTTAAAAGACGCCTTTGACCCGGCTGTCTACAAATGTAAACAATTCAGTGAGATGGATCAGGCCTTAGAGAATGTCTCGATGAGAGTTTATACAGCCCTGAAAAACAACAAATAGTTAATTAAGGGAAACAAATCTTGGCATTTCCAGCTAGTTGATCATTGGAAATCCCTGCGGTGACGGCCTTATTGAGCTCCAAGTGGGGACTGCAGCTGTTAATACACCCTCAACCACAAAACCTAAAGCACCACTTCAACCCTCCTCTGGAATATTATTATTTATTTATCTCTGATGGTATTTTTGTTTTTAGGTCTATGTTTTCAAGCGTCCTTGGGGGAATGTGTATTCTGGGTCCCTGAAGTGATAATGATGGCTTGCTCGCCGGTTTCTTTGTTCTGCAGCACAATGCCACGCCAACATACCAGACTAAGAGAAAGGCTATTGGGAAAAGTCTTGTAAAGAGAGAAAGTTCAGATAACTGAACTGAAAAGCAGCTGTGGCTTGCTTAACCGCATACTTAAGTGGATACTGTTGTTGCTTATGTGTTAAAAAGTTACTGACTTTGAATATTTATATACCCTAACAGCTGTTGAATTAAAAGGAAGAGGTTATTCAAAGAAGAAAAATGTTAAAAACGGCATCAAAGCTTTGTTTCAGCCTCCTTTGGGTCAAAAAGAAAAAGAAAGTTTGTAATAATCTAAGTATTCCAAAGACAATCTCTCCATCCATCCGTATTATATGTCAACGTTTGTATTATCTTCCTTCGTATAGATATCCTCCTTCTTAGTGGATTATGTCTCTGAGATACACATTAGCTGTAGTCAAGAGACAGTTACCACAGTAGAAAACAGCATAAAGCCTTAACTGTGATGGCTGACGTGGGCTCCTGATTGACAAGTGCGGGGGGATATTAGTTATTGAGGGGACCAGAACCCTCTTGCGGCCCTAAAAGTTTGATACTGTCCTCCATCTATAAATATTTAAGCTTGGTTCCATCTATAATAGACAGATGCTTTAGGTGTTTACCTACAGAAAATGTTTTTAAAATATGAGACAGTCTTGTGTCAGGAGTGAAACAGAAAGACTCAATCCCCTATCAACTGTAAAGTGGTGTCACAGAGTGGAGGGTCTTCCCTCACGAATGATTTACGGCCGAGCACAGACACTAGCTTGCAGCGAGCACAAACATCTGACAACGTTCACGGCATATTCCTATTTCCTCGGGAAATGAATTAGCAACAGCTGATATGACCTGCAAGTGAAAGTGACGGGAAGTGGCAGAAACACCGGCAAAGGTTTGAAGCTGCTACCTTAATGTTTTGTACCCTGTTCTTCACTAATGATAATTATCCTTGCTGCTTAGCAAATGTTTGCATTTTACCAACCTCACTATGAAGACTGAAGAAGTCATTTAGCAGTTTTCCAAAATACATTTTCAGAGACTACAGACATCTCTACTGTCTTCTAGGCCTTCTTTCAAACCCCAGATGGTCTGCCTTTGCACAAGCGACACCATCACCTGCTAATACAGCATGGTTAAATGAGGAATTCTGCCAGAAGAAGCCAAAGAGGAAGAGTCAATAGATTGCCGAGAAGGACAGGTTTATGCTCATCTTGAGTTTCATCACTGATGCTGTTGGCATGATGCCGGAGGCCTGGCATTTGGCTCAGATAATCCTACAGCCACCATGTTTTGCAGATGACGAGAGAGATACATTTAAAGATTATTTTACAATTGTATGCTGTCGGCAACCACTACAAAGCAGGGACGTGCGGTCAGGGGAGGCAGATAAATAAATAATAATAATAATAATAATAAAATATGTTTTTTATTTTTTATTTTTTGGTCTTTTGTTGAACAGTCTGTATTAAATATTAATCAAAGCATCAGACTAAAAAAGCTTTTATAAATAACTGAATATGTTTTATTAAGGTCAAAATTGAAATCCCTTTTTTGGCACACCACTCTATACTTTAATTTGTATTGAAGGAGTATGAATTGTATAATTTCGACAGCAAATTTAGAACACATGGAGGGTGAAGAGCAAACACGCTCTCTCTGAATATAGTGTTCTTTTTTGGCCAAATATGTACCTTACCTGTGTGCGTATAAAGAATGCTGATATGAGATATGAAACATAACCAGTAGTCAATGTTCATGCTGCCAAGAAAATGGTGAATAAACTACTCTGTACTCTGTCTTCATATATTTGAGTCAGTGCCTCACCAGCCATGAACCTCACCGCACGTCACTGCTACAAAGTATTTATTTCATTAAGATAAGTGTTTAGAAATGCTACGTACAACAAATAACAGACAGCAAAATGAAATTAAAACCAACTGCTAAATTATTGGTGACATGTATTTTCAGAGAGCACTCCCCCCCTGCCCCACACACAGTTTTGTGTCTGTCTTTGCTGCCAAAAAAAACAGAGGAGTAGGCTCTTTGGCTTTTGTGTTTCTAGGGTCCATCTGTCTGCTTGTCAGTTGTCTGAGTGTAGCTGTGGAGAGACTTGTGTTATTAGACCCAGCTACTGCAACCATCAGAGCCACGTCCCGACTAGTTGTTCTGAATGACAAGAGCTGGTGACTTTACTACGATGGAGGTTCCACTCTGGAATATAGTGTCTCTATCATGCACTGAAAATACATGTTTCTCTTTGTTCCATTTATTTTCATTGATTTTAAAGAAAATAAGTTTAGCATTTATTAACAGACAAAATGACTGACTGAGAACAATTTTCGTAAATTGGCCTCCGTTCAGTCCTATAAAAATGAATTAACCAGACAGGGTGCATTGGCGGCAGCAGACAAATTGTTTAGATTAGATATTATAAGTGGGTTTGATACTTTATGGCTATGAACTCGTCTATATCCTACATTTTGCTGTCTATCATGTTTCTCTCTCTGTTAGTTGTTATTAATAGAAATTGAAAATACTCAAGTACACCCAGTGGGTCTTGGAAATCTATCATACACTGCAAAATTATTTCCTAAAATTTGAAACAGTGTTTCAGATCAGCGCAATCGCATTTGGGACCTGATGACAAATGTTATTAGTACTGCTATTCCCCGGTCTCTACTGACTATTTTTTCATTCTAAATTGTAGGAATAACGGCTCACATTTCACCACCTGTCAAACACCTGTAAATTAAACACAGTCTCATATAATCAGTGCAGGAGGTGTTTTTTTAACAGCATATGTAATGGGTGTATTATACG
Source organism: Cottoperca gobio (assembly GCF_900634415.1). NCBI lineage: Eukaryota > Metazoa > Chordata > Actinopteri > Perciformes > Bovichtidae > Cottoperca > Cottoperca gobio. Next base: position 10,565,932 of record NC_041366.1, read on the forward strand.
TGCAATAAGGTAAATAAGTATAAATACCCATGGAACATACATATATTGCATATTCAGTATTTGCCATTGAAATGTTGACAAACACTACATTAAATGTAGTGCATTTTTATTCAGGTTTCCCAGCATAAAATACGGTCAAAATAGTTCAATGAAATTGCCAGCAGGTATACAGTATATAATGAGACAAAGCTGCTGACACCAAATCTGCGCACGCACGCACATACGCACGCACGCACACACACACACACACACACACACACACACACACACACACACACACACACACACACACACACTCAGTCTAACAGTTTACTATTTGAGATAAATGCAACAGTATCACCCCACACTGAGAATGTATTTGGAGTACCCATAACAAGGTTTTAACCCAAACCACCTACTGTATTTACAGTTGAAAATGTTATTTAAAATTAACACACTATCACAGACAATACCTTGTGTCTGTACTGTGCTAAATTTCTTTCTTCAGTTTCAATTACTTTAGTGTCGAAAGAGCAGCAACAGTTACTGTGAGATTCAACCTCGATTGTGACCACTACTACCGTGGCTGAGATCGCGTTGTACACATTTCAACTGACACTTCTGTAAAAGGGAAAGATATTGTTTTGTGAAAAACAAGAAGCTCCTCAGATATCACAGCCGTGTATAGGAAAGAGCACACCAAGGTGCCGACTCCCTACGATAATAAAGATACCTGGAAAACCTGTACAATACAATGCAATCTGATGCAATACCTTTGCAACAATGGTACCTCTCTTTAAAGCTTTTGATGTGTATTTCTTTCCCCTCCCCTTTAATACAAAAATGGCACAAAATGCTGTTTTCAGCTTCTCAAATATGGAGATTTCCTGCGTTTCTTTGTTTTATATTATAATAAACTGGATATCTTTAGGATTTGGATTGACAAAACAAGACATTTAAAAAAGGCATCACCTAGGCCTATTTTCTGACATTGTATAGACCAAACGATTAATCAAGAAAATAATCGTTAACGGCAGCCCTATATTGGACGAACTGCCATGAAATCTTTAATGATGACGTGTGAAACAACCGCTCCAAACTACTCAACAAAAGGTGCTCTGACTTTTGCTCTCACTTTTGCTATCATTCTCTGTCTTGCTTTTTAATCTCACTCTTTTCCTGGCAACACAAACCGTTAGTACGTCTCTTAATGTGAAGCCATGGAAGAAAGGGGCACTATATTTAATGTGCTGTAAAAAGGGATCGGATGATCGGTGTCGGAGGATGGGAGGCCCCCGCGCTGTCAAGCCTATTCTCACTTCATCTCAGCTCAGCGATTTATCAAATTACAGCCTGTTTTGAAGCGCTGAAAGGGAAGATTACCAGTAAGGAGAAGGAGAGATGTTTTTTCAGCAGAGCCCTATGCCTTAGCCTCTAATCAATGAAGCGTCTTCTCCTCACACCTATCCAACCCCTGTCTTACTCGGAGGCGTCTATTTCTTAGAGCTCAATACAAATCTTCAGAGACATGTGACACGTCTGTGTATGCGTGTGTGCACATTTGTGTAAAAAGGAGCGTGTCTGCATGTGCAAGTGTTTTCTTGTGATTGTGTTTTGGTGAGGTGAGAGATGTAATATGGGAGAGGCTCTGGCAGCTCCATTATTCGCGGTGGTGTCAGCCTGTCTGCCTGTGTGCACGCTTGCTTTCTTTGGGCCCACTCTCCCATTCAAACATTTATTTGCTGCCCTGACGTACCCTGTCAGGCTCCTTCATGCCTCTCTGTCAGTGAGCCGAGTTTAATGCAGCATGCACTGTTATGTGACCCCACAATAAAGTTGTTGTTTTTTCATTCCCCTCATGTAACATGTAAGAAATTCACATAACATGACAAGTTTAATATCGAGGTAATGACATTTACAAAGTAGTTTCTTCTCACGACACTAGTTTGACAAAATAATGTTTCTAATTCCTGTAAATGGGAGTAAGATCGTATCACACGGAGCTAATTTTGGTGTTTTGTAGCTGTGGTTTGAATGAAATAAGTGCTCGCTTTCTGCTCGACTTCCACAGTGACTCAGCATTGGATTAAGTCAGTAAATGAGGGCAAAGTGTAAATAGATTTCGGATTCAATTAACTCCATTACAGAAGGCAGTTCAGATCACAGCCAGACATTTAGCCTTTTCAGTGAAAGCTTCGCAAACCTGTGGACAGCCTTGGATTACAGATGGATGACCAAAACGGAGCTTCCGCAGCAGACGGGAGTGGAACACTTTCTGGAGCACATGGCAGCTCAATTAAAAGTGTTAAATGTGGAAATAATTCTGGGTGCCATTTTACCAGACGCCTGGGAGGAAGCAGCAGCAGAGAAATGTCATTTTACTTATGCAGCAAATGAGAGCATGATTAAGTGACTCTAGAGGCCGAAACAGCCTGCTCCATAGCTTGCAAAATGAATCAGGTGCCCAACAGTGGCCAGTTGTGGCTTTCAGATAAAGCACTTTTTCAACTTGGCAATGTTTTGCACCTTTCACTTGAAACTAGTATTATTGATGGCCAGTAAAGGTCTGAATATTAATGCCAGGAAAAGACTTACAGACAATTATTGTACTTCCACCTTAAAATTCCTATCCAGACCACTGTGTTCCAGGGTACAAAAGTGCTCCAGCATAAGATGATGTGCCTCATAATGTAACCTTTACTGAACTGCTTATCTGAATGTGTAACCAATGATACAACTGTATTGCCATTAATAATAATAATAATAATAATAATAATAATAATAATAATAATAATAATAATAATAATAATAATAATAATAATAATAATAATAATAAGCTTTATTTGCCCAAAGTGCTTCACAGCAAAAACATAGTACAAGATTAGACAGAGCATTTACAGTACAATAATCACAGTGTTAATGCAAATGAGTGTGAAGTAGCATTAACAATAGTATAAAAATAGCAGAATTAAAATAGTATAAAATAGCAGAATTAGAATAGTATAAAATAGCAGAATTAAAATAGTATAAAATAACATTGGAAATCATACCTAGTTTCCGTATCTGTGCCGTCCTTAACGACCCTCCTGCCAGGAAACCACATTCATCACACCATTGTTGTAAATGTTTTAAACTATCAGAGCAATATTTTGAAAGCATGAGATCCACAATGGGCCCCTGTGGTCTTTCAACTGGTTGACTCCCTTTGCTACACATTCCTGGTAGTCTTCCCGTTTCATAAACAAACCCCAGTTTGTTAAGTTTTATGAAATCTATCGGTTAAAGCCAGTTTTTCTCCAATAATCTTACACATTTATCAGAGAAACTTCCTCTTTTTCCCATTGTAAAACAGTCTATTTGATCTCAGGTTTTTTTTAAATACACACTCTGAAATTTATCAACAGTACAGAATGAAATCAGTTTAAATTAGTTTAAAGTGGCATAGAGTGGCAGCATTACAAATTTCACCATTAAAAGGCTAAGATAAAAATATATAAAATATCACCATTAAAAGGCTAAATTAAAGAGATATGTGTTTAGCTTACTGTTGAAAATATTTAGAGAGCTTGCCTCCCTAATGTCTGCAGGTAAAGTGTTCCATAGCTTTGGTGCATAATTGTAAAAGGCTGCATCCCCAATTTTCTTTTGGATGTTTGTGGGAACATTTAATAAACCAGTAGTGGATGATCATAATGTTCTTGTGGGCACATAGTTTATTAGAGAGTTGGTAGTGTAACTTGGTGCGGTTCCGTTTAGGGCTTTGTATACAAGGAGGAGGACCTTAATAAAGTCAATTCTAAAAGTTACTGGAAGCCAGTGTAAAGCAGCTAACACTGGACTCATGTGGTCTCTCCTCTTGGTTCTAGTCAGTAGCCTCGCTGCAGCGTTTTGGATGAGCTGAAGTCTCTCCGTTGTTTTTTTGGGAGGCCGGTAAAGAATGCATTACAGTAATCGAGTCGGCTTGAGATAAAAGCATGGATTTTAGCTATATTTCTAAGGTGGAAGAATAATGTTTTTGTCACCTTGTTTAAAGCTTAGATCTGAGTCTACGATAACACCAAGACTTGTAACTTCAGGTTTAATCAAAGGAGTAAGTTTCCCCATGTTATTCAGCATCATTTCTCTTTTTGTTACAGGACCTACTAGTAGGATTTCAGTTTTGTTCTCATTTAATTTTAAGAAGTTATTGCTCATCCATTTATTTATTGCTGACAGACAGGTGGTGATGGAGTTAATAGCTGTAACATCATTTGGTTCAGCAGAGATGTACAATTGTGTCTCATCCGCATAGCTATTGAACCACTCATTGTGTTCTCAAATTATGTCCCCCAGTGGTAGCATGTATAGGGAGAACAGTAATGGACCGAGGCAGCTCCCTTGTGGAACTCCAAAGTGGGCATCATGTTTCTCTGACACATGATCTCCAAGCCTGACAAAATACTTTCTCCCTTTGATATATGTTCTGAACCAGTTTAATACACAGTCAGAAAGACTAACCAGTTTTTCTAGATGATTAATTAGGATGTCATGGTCGATCTTGTCAAATGCTGTGATCAGGTCTAGCAGGATAAGAATTGAGACCTTATTTGTATCAGAGTTTAGTCTGAGGTCACTAATTATTTTAGTCAGAGCAATTTTGGTACTGTGGCATGCTCTGAAGCCTGATTGAAATTCCTCACGGATATTTTTTTATTTGGGCCGAGACTATTTTTTCTAGTATTTTGCTGAAGAATGGAAGGTTAGATATTGGCTTATAGTTGGTCAGCGTATTACTGTCTAGGTTAGGTTTCTTTAGCAAGGGCTTTATAACGGCTGTTGACAAAATGTTGATATTGGACAACTTTGGGGGGGGGGGGGGGGTGAAACAAACAGATTCTGACTATGCTTGCTTTTATTAACCACATTTGCTCCAGGGATGACATTGTGAGTATGTTACCATCATTAGACTAAAATATCCTAAAATCTCCATTAGCAGATCAAAGTGTTAATTTATCCAGTGACATATTTTTGACATCTACTAGATGGATTGACACAACACACACATTCTTGGTTCCAAGAAAATGTATCATAATGACTTCATCCTTTGATTTGTTGCCATTTTTTGGTTCAGATTGAAATGTTCTGATTTATATCGGTTGGATTGCCTCGAGATTTGGGAGACATTTACTTTTCATACTGTTTATCTAACAACATCATCAGGTCACATTTTTTAATCTGTCCTGTACTATGATTTATGACCAAGTACCTGCAAAAGTGATGACACACATTCCCATCATCTTCAGTTGAACTTTGTGTTTAGTGTTAATTAGCTAATGTTAGCATGTTAGACATTTGCTGTCTTGGTTCAGACGACGGAGCCTCCGCGTTGTATTGTATGACTCATAGCCCTCGACAGCTGCTGAATCTCACTCCATGTGTCTGCTTTGTCATCAAGACGTGGAACATCGGCAAGCGTGCATAAGAGAGAAAACCAGTCGCTATGTCTGCAGCGAGTGGAAAGCAGTGCGCATTCATACACTTCCCTGCTGTCACACATTGATGCAACTCATAAAGACGGCTCTTATTAAAACACTGTCATCTGGTGCGTATCGATAATAAATAAAATGAGGTATTGTACCGTTTTTTTCGTGATACTTTTCTAGTATCGGTATACCGTGCAACACTTCCTGCTTTTGCACCGAACTTAAGCATTGAACATCAATCATGTACTATGTGATTGTCCTATGTGAATGTAATGTCTAAGGAATAAGAGGGAATAAAAAAAGACATGTATTGTCAATGATTGTAAAAAAGATCTCCCATCTCCAAAGGTTGATGGTTGAGGTTCTTGTTTTCTTCATCCTGTCTAAAATAAGGTTTACCATAATGGCTGCATGTTCTTAAATGAAAGTGATTTTGAACGGTGAGCTCTGGATTATAAAAATAATCTCTTCACTTCTTTCCATTTCTCTCCCACTGCCCTCCCACTTTTTTCATTCATTTCCCGCTACCTCCCTCCTGGCTCCAAAAGAAATCTCCTTTAAACCATCTGTCTCCCAGTGCAACACATGCCTCCTCCTGTCACAAGAGAGAGTGAAAGAGAGGGAAAAGAGCATGTGAGGACACAATAGACCCATAACAGGAGCAAATTGTCTCCCTTCTTTCTGTCTTTTCCTTCCTTTTCCTCCTCCCTTCATCCACCCAGATGCCTGTACTCCACAGGTCAGGTACTGTCAGTGCAAACGGGATAAAGAGAAACCAGCTGGTGGCTACAGAGCCGTAATTGAAGTGGTACACAAGGAAGTTAAATAGTATGGCAACAATAAGAAATATAAGCGCTGGAAATGTAAACTGAAATTCATTACTTGTGAAATGCCAAATTTGGTATTTAAAATTTACTTTGGGTCTAGAAAACTAGTTTTCAATTTTGCACAACAATTCCTCATTTCTTCTGCAGTGTACAAGTAGGTGAGTATGTGAGTGTGTGGATCCTCATTTCTTATTACAGCAGTGTCTGCCCTCTCACCACGGATCCTCTGCTTGGCTGGTGGAATTCAGAGCCCTTAGACGAGCTGCTCTGCGATCTCAGCATGGCGTTAGGAGGCAGTGATGGAGAATGAAGCCAGCGTGATCAGACCATGGGGCCTGCGAGCATGAATACAGACTCTACAGAGAGAAGGGGTGTGCATGCGTGTTTATTTCAACTTTTTCGATTGCTCTCGGGCAGGGGGTCCTAGTGCTTTACATATAAAAAATTTATACTCTTGTGGCTCCAATCGCCCTGGTAAGTGTCTGGGAACATATAGGCAGAGGTTTACAGTAATTCCTTATACAACTGATAAAAGGAAATGTGAAAATTATGTATGAATGAGTGATACTCTTAGTGGGTACCTCATGTGTGTTGCAGTATATACTGTAAACAAATAATTCATACTGAACTTAACAGTTTTTAATCTTGATGTGGTACAACTAACAGGACTGTGCCAGCTGTCCTGAATTGATACAACACACACATGTATTTTGCAACATGAAACATGTTAGAGTGAGTATTTAATAAATAATGTCAATAATGTGGAGGATTTAAGTAACAGAGTGCAAGAGTAACTAGAATTACAGAGGTTGTATGACTCCACCAACCAGTTGTTAGCAGTTATCATTCATGTCTTTCCAACACTTCAACGTCTTATCCTATTAGACACGTGTGTGAAATTGCCATAATTAGCATATGAATTATAACGTTATGGCCAAAAATGTGTTTTGTGATGTCACAGAGACCTTCACCTTCGACCACAAGATTTTAAACAGCTCTTCCTTGAGTGAGCACAATTTGTTACTAAATAATTACATCAAGCAGGTACACTGATCAGCCATAACATTATGACCACTGACAGGTGAAGTGAATAACGTTGATTACCTGGTTACAATGGCACCTGTCAGTGGGTGGGATATGTTAGGCAGCAAGTGAACACTTTGTCCTCAAAGTTGATGTGTTTGAAGCAGGAAAAATGGGCCAGTTTAAGGATGTGAGCGACTTTGACAAGGGCCAAATTGTGATGGCTAGACAACTGGGTCAGAGCATCTCCAAAACTGCAGCTCTTGTGGGGTGTTCCCGATCTGCAGTGGTCAGTACCTACAAAAAGTGGTCCAAGGAAGGAAAACCGGTGAACCGGCAACAGGGTCATGGGCGACCAAGGCTCATTGATGTGCTTGCGGAGCGAAGGCTGGCCCGTGTGGTCCGATCCAACAGAAGAGCTACTGTAGCTCAAATTTCTGAAAAGGTTAATGCTGGTTATGTTAGAAAGGTGTCAGAACACACAGTGCATCGCAGTTTTTTGCGTATGGGGCTGCGTAGCCGCAGACCGGTCAGGGTGCCCATGCTAACCCCTGTCCACCGCCTACAATGTGCACGTGGGCATCAGAACTAGACCATGGTGCAATGGAAGAATGTGGCCTGTTCTGATTAATCACATTTTCTTCTACATCATGTGGAAGGCCGGGTGCGTGTGCGTCGCTTACCTGGGGAAGACATGGCACCAGGATGCACTATGGGAAGAAGGCAAGCTGGCGGAGGCGGTGTGATATTTTGGGACATCTTGTGCTGGGAAACCTTGGATCCTGCCCAAATGTTTAGGTAGGTGATACGTACCACCTACCTCAACATTGTTGCAGACCAAGTACACCCCTTTATGGAAACTGTATTCCCTAATGGCAGTGGCATCTTTCAGCAGGATAATGCATCCTGCCACACTGCAAAAATGGTTCAGGAATGGTTTGAGGAACACGACAACGAGTAAACAAGTCCGATCCATGGAGGCCCCACCTTGCAATTTACGGGACTTAAAAGGATCTGCTGCTAACGTCTTGGTGCCAGATACCACAGCACACCTTCAGAGGTCTAGTGGAGTCCATGCCTCGACGAATCAGGGCTGTTTTGGCCGCAAAAAGGGGAACTACACAATATTAGGCAGGTGGTCATAATGTTATGGCTGATCAGTGCAGTGATTTTCAACCACTGTGCCGTGAGAGATCGTAAGGTGTGCCATGGGAAATTATCCAACTATTTTTTTTATTAATCAATTTTCTCCAACAGCTCTCGTACCGGAGCTCTGACCAGATATGAATACAGGTGTGCCTTGAGATTTTGGCTTGGTTTTTGGTGTGCCTTGGCCACAGAAAGGTTGAAAACCACTGGATCAGTGTATATCACAGGTAAAGAAATGGTAGCAACATTTATTTTTTTAAACATTGTTGCTTATGAACACAGCTTCCAACTGAGTGCTAATCCTAAAACAAAAAAGCATTACCATTAGAGCACATCACCACATCTAAACCTCAGGCATCATGTCCTAAAACGTTGATTCATTCTTGAACTAGGCCTATTAAAAAAAAAAATTTCATCAATTCTATTTCCTCTCCAAAGTGCAGTCCTATTTGAACAATTGTGCTATGTGCAGGCAAAATAAAAGCTGTTCTATGCTGCTTCAACGGTTGATGAAACATCCTGTTGCTGTGGTTATACTGGTGGCTACTTAGTAACAAACAAATTAAAATGTCTCTTCCGACTTTCAAAACAAGGAAAACCTATTGATAAAAATAGTGAGCGAACAGATAAATACGGCAGTTGTACCAACTGATAAGAGGTCCATGTGTTCACTATGCAGTGACTCTTTCTGTGAGAATAATATTACAATCTCAATTTTAATATTGAAATAGAATAATATTACTATCTCATTATAACTGTGAGATAGAATAATATTACAATACGCAACAATTAACATAATTCTGTGTTGCAGAATTGACTTTAAAAAGTGAAATGTCATCATAGCACAGTAATTTACTGACATTAGATGGCTTAGCTTGAAATAATTTTGTATAATTAAAAATGAGGTTTTATTTTTATGAAAATGCTGCCGAACAATCTTTTTCACATGTTCATAATATATTTTTAAAAGGCCCTTCACACCCACAGATGTTTTAAGTACCTCTGGATGCAAAAGGGGCAGAACTATGCGGAGAAGTACAAGAAGTCATCAAACTCAATGTAGAAATAGGAAAAATTTTACAGCTCAGGTGCAACAGAAGAGTGAAAGAGCTGTCATTCAAGTGAAGTGTGTACATGATAGATATAATACCTATGGTGTACATGCCCCTACACTCCTGAGAACAGATCTAATTTCTAATGTGCAAGTTCCACTGGTGTGTAGGGACTGTACAATTCCATAAGAATACACCTGGTATTTACAGTATGTCAGATATGGGTTCAAATTACAAGAAATTCTGGAATCACATTTCTTCCATATCTATATGTAGGAATACAAGTGATGCACTGTGCAAAGCATGTGAAGTTACGGAAAGCGTAAAGAATCGTTCAGACTTGTCAAACAAAATCAAGAGAATCGAGGAAATAACAAATAGGTTGCTATGGCAATGCACGTCCGTGGCACACTGAGAAATAAGACGGCCATGAATTGTGTGTTTAACTGAGATTGAGCCCGCAAACTGAAATAAAAATGAAACACTGACAGAAAATCCTGCGTATACAAATTGACTCTTCAACCTGAAAGGTGATAAAACAAGATCTGTATTTCAATCTTTAGTTTTTTTACTTGGAATAAGCTAAGTGGAAGTTTTATGGTATACATTCAGTCAAATGCACATTACATTACAGTACAGTTCATTTAGCTGACGCTTTTGTCCAAAGCAACTTACAAAAAGTGCAAACAATCATGAGGATACAACTCCGAACAGCAAGAATCTTGCAAGTACATTAGCTTCAAATAAGTACAATCCTTTAAGTGCAGAACAATAGCTTCAAATAAGCCAAACCAAGTACAACATACATAAATAATACAATACAAATTCAACCATTAGCTACAAATAAGCGAAACCAATATAAGTGCAACATACAAAGAACAGTTTTTTCTCATTCGCCAAGGTACAGTCGAAACAGGTGAGTTTTCAGTCTGCGATGGAAGGTGTGAAGACTGTCTGCTGTCCTGACATCAATGGGGAGGTCGTTCCACCATTTTGGAGCCATGATAGCAAACAGGTGGTTTTGTTTGAGGGGAATCTGGGTCCCACTCGCAGTGAGGGAGTGGCGAGCCGATTGGCCGATGCAGAGCGAAGTGAACATGCTGGGGTGTATGGTTCGACCATGGCCTGGATGTAGGAAGGGGCTGATCCATTCACAGCATGGTAGGTAGTGATGGTGAGATGAAGCTTCATGAAGCATTGAAGCTTTCCATCCAATTGGTTCGCTCATGGGCCGAAGCTTCATGGTGCTTCATTTGCTCTACTGCGCCATCAAGTGGACGATAAATGTAAAACCGGCAAAGTGCAAGGCTGCAGTGGATTTAAAGTATCTTTGCCCTGAAAATCTTTGACGCACACATATAACACTGAATATAATGTTCTATTTAAAAATAAAGATTGATGTTATTATGGGTTATTGAGAAGAGAGTGCCTGGAAAAAAAATGTGGGCTTTTTACGCCTTAAAAAATAATGCAGTTTAAGATTGGACAGAGAGAAGGGGAATGACATGCAGCAAATAGCAGCAGGTCTGTCTCGAACCCCGGGCCGCTACGGCAAGCATTTGAATGTGGGTCGCCTGCTCTACGAGCTACGCCACCAGGGATGTGTAATGTTCACGTTGGATGTACATTATTTTTTCAATAGATTTAGATTTGGTATCTTTACTTGCTCACAAGGAAGATGATGCTGGCGTGCATAACAATTGTTTCGTTAGTTGGCTGGCTCCATAATGATCCAATACAAACGCAATACCAACAACTCAACAGCAACAATGCATACTACGACAACAACAACCCACAAATTCGCGGTTATATAAAGTGTTGATTTTGAGGGGCCTCAATTACGGTTCGCTCCTCCTTATATTTCGAATCGCACGCCAAACCTGCCGTACCACATGACTGATTCAGGAACAGGTTCGCGAGGCTTCGAACGTCATCACATACGTCATCAACACAAGCCTCGATACGCGCTTCACAAAAATCTTCCGCGGTCACTCGACACACGCTTCGAAGCCTCGACACGGAAGGACACATCACTAATGGTAGGCCAGCACCAGAGTCTTGAAGCAGATTCGAGCCACCACTGGTAGCCAGTGAAGGGAGCGGAGAAGCGGTGTAGTGTAGGAGAACTTGGGTAGATTGAAGACCAGTCGGGCTGCTGCATTCTGGATGAGCTGTAGAGGTCAAATGGCACATGCAGGTCATGTACCTGTGATAGTCCTTGTAATGTTAATGGTAACTCCCGACAGAACTGCTGATAACTGTCAACCGTGTGTTGAAAAACTGCCAAATAATTTTAAAAGGCCAGTGTTTGACCTGGAAATAAAAAAAATAAAATGTATGTAAAGAAACAACAAAGGACATGTTCCTTTTAAAAAAGCTAGACAGTGACATTTTGTTCTCTACGTAGATATTGACTGAATGTGCTGATTTACATATAGCCTAGATACATTGCTGGCTGTCCTCGTACCATCAGAACTCCAGAAGGAGTTACCATCTGTACAAAATATTGGTCAAACACATTAATGTCAACAGTATGGTGATAAGAGACTCAATGGTGAAAATATAGAAGGACGCAGCATACGGAGAAGGCCAAATAAAAAAGTGTGCAGGTAAAGTCAAATAGAATAGTCTGGATGAGATCAACCAATTAGGGACATACAAACAAAATTGAATTCCAACTCACTACAAGGGGTGTCTCGAGAACGGATACTTCGGTTCTAAGTCGATGTCAAAATTCTGAAAATGTGGCGATACTCGGTTTTCTGCAGTACCACAGGTACCTTAGGAAAAGGAGGGTTCCTAACTTGAATAAATGCAGTTGTTTGAAGGAGATGTTCTCACAGCAATATAAAATAAATATTAGCGAGTGAATTATGTGTTTCACTTCCTAACGCTAGCTCTAAGTGTTATTTGTTTTTGGTTTTTTTTACTGTGGTATCGACAATGTTTCCTGGTATTTGTATCTTCTACTACACTTCTGGTATCGTGACATCCCTACTTACTACAGTCTAGGTGCATGGTGTGTGTGTGCCTCAATTTGCTATGCTCGCAAGTAGAAAGTAATTTTAATAAGGTTTGTTCCCTTTGAAGAACAACTCCTGTGTCCTCAGACAAACCAGTCTCCCCTCCCACTCTGTGGCGATGTCATAGTTTTAGAATAGTGGTGTTAATGTGTAAAGAATTGTCACAATCCAGGAGGCAAACATTTTTCTTTAAGGCATTTGGCTGATCCACAACGAACAACTTGGGCAAAGCTGGCTGGCTGGTGTGAAATCAAGACCACTGCTGGTGTGACATGAAGCCCACTTCGTCCTTTGAAATCTACATCAAATGTACATTCCACTCGTCTCAATTATCACACAGTGACAGCCATGGTGAATTAGAAGGATTTCTTTTGCGGTAGAGAAATGCTGCAAAGACTATGAAGAAGAACAGCAATTACAAACCTGCATTTTCTGTGTTCTCAACTGTTTGATCTCAATATGTTAACCTCCGATTTTCAGCAAGAGAAAAAAAGCAGTTACGTGATTAAAGTCTGCATGATTTGTGACATCCATCACAAAGACGGGCTGCTCCCACTTGTCATGTTTCATTAAGAATCCCAGAGGATTAAAGAACTGACGTGTCATGTGAGCCTGTCATAGGAAAAGACTTGAAAATCCTGGATGCAATTTATTTTTCTAATATTGTGACAAACAAGTTCTACAGCTACATAATTTACTTCTGTTCCAAGTCCGAACTTCACTTTACCCATTTCCAGGAAAAGTCATGGATGCAGGTTCAGTGGAAAACACATTTTTAGTTTGAACGAATTTGTCAATTATATCCTTAAATAGTTGAATGATTCATTTATGTTTAAGACATCAGACTCTTTTAAATCAGGAAGTTTCAAAACATTTCCATTGTTGGTTTTTCTACCAAGTCAATTAGCTGAACAAACTGAGCTCTTCATGATTAGACATGAGCAGATGGAGAAAGTCAAAAATATTCATGAGGGACTTTGTTAAAATAACACCTGCCAACAGCAATACCTGTTCACTTTCACAATATTGTTTTTGAGAAGAAATGTAAGTGACAGCTGATGTTCCAGAGAAGCAAATAGTCTTATTTGTTTTCATAATTGGACTGAATGTATGATAAGCACACTTTAAAAAGGCACAATCTGTGATTAAAATGTAAATAAATACCAAACCACAAAAAAAGAAAAATACAAATCAAAACTATTATTTTACTGCCGCTCACAAAGGTTTCTTACAGTAATACATGAACCAAACAACTACTAAATCTAAGAAGTGAATGTTTTCTGAAGCAGATACTGCTGCTGAAATATACATACTGTTATCTTTTAAAAAGTAGATTCCTGAATAAATGTCAATCCAAATGTAAACGTCGGTTTTCTATCTTCCTTCTTTGTGATGTCATTTTAAAGTCCGGCTGAAATCACATTTTGTCATCCATTTTTCCAGCAAAAAAATAATGTCAATGTGTTTTATAAATGTATATTTAACAGCTTTTATTATTGAGAGGAAGTAAGTCACTGAAGGGCATGTCGATGTCTGAGTTTGATTGACAACAGCTGGCAGGCTGAGCTCAGGCAGGGGAACAATACACAAAGTAAACAAACGTGTGCTTAATAATGGACAGATAAGAAGAAGATTTAAGCAGGAAACGGTTGCTGTTCAAAGCCCCTGGCTCTTATATTGCACAGCAGGCTGCTGTCTGTCTGTTAGTCAGTGTGACCACCTACCTAAAATACAATGCTGACATAACTGATTTATGCAAATATGGTTTAAAAAATGTTTAAATGTACTTGCTGTATATGAAAGAATAATATCCCATATCAGATGGATAACTAATAATATGGCGTTGAATTAAAGATAGGAGGGCGCAATCATGAAAAAAATATAAATTTCTCCCTTTTGGTTTCAGATTTAGTTTTTCTCAAAAAAGGTGTACAACGCACAAACAGAGGACAAATGCAGGCTACTGCTACTGGTAGCGAAAGATGATTTTTATGTCAAGCGACTCCATATTGCAGCCTGTAAAAACAACATTAGGCCACTATTTCAAAATGAAAGAACACATGTATTAACTAGAGCACTCACATAAGAGCGTAGCACTAGTCCCAAATGTATTTTTAATTTATGAACTAGCAGGCAGCTGCTACAGCTAGCATGAGTTGTGTATTCCTGTTTCGACAGTAACATTTACGGCTCTGCATTACCATATTCAACTGTAGCCAGTGCTACTCAGTTTCACTCACAGTATTCCAAAGATACTTTCTGTGCCGACTATGTTTAGGATTGGGACTATTTGTTTACGCTTGTTGTAAAGTCTCTAAGCATTTTAATAGTTTGTTCTAAATTCACGTAATTAATTGTACCGAGTTGCTTAATAACGCTAAACATAACCTGCATTTCAATTAATTAGCATATTATCCTTGGATCATTGAATCTAGGGTTTCTGTAGTAGTGTTATTTTGAATTGTTTGTTGCGTCAAAATTCATTAGCACCTGCTATAAACAAGGCACATTACTGACTTAGTTTCACATCCTTACCAGACTATCTTTGTAGACGTGTGAGAGTGTGTGTGTGTGTGTGTGTGTGTGAGTGTGTGTGAGAGAGAGAGAAGAGAACAAGCGGTCAGTTGTTCAAACTTTGGCAAAAGAGCAACAAGACACAAGGGACAGAGAGAAGAGAGAGCAAATGTATGTGATGACTTCTTTCTCTGTAGCCAAATAAACCTGAAACAAGGGCGAATAAAAGCAATTATATCAAGAGCAATTTAACCACTATTCGAGCCTGAGGCGAGCAATACAAACAACTTAGCCAACCAGCAAGCATTAGAGAAGTAGACTCATGAATAAATTATCCTCAAATCTCCAGTTTGACATCACAAAGATACATACAGGGCCCACCATCAAAGGCCCCCCATCTCTGCCAGTGAGTTGTCACCGCAAAAGGTAATCTCTCTCTCTCTCTCTCTCTCTCTCTCTCTCTCTCTCTCTCTCTCTCTCTCTCTCTCTCTCTCTCTCTCTCTCTCTCTCTCTCTCTCTCTCTCTCTCTCTCTCTCTCTCTCTCTCTTCTCTCTCTCTCTCTCTCTCTCTCTCCTCTTTAACACATTGTAATTACATCTCCCTGCCACTGAATCCAGAGTAGCAACGATTGATAGTGACACACCAGAACCACAGACGTCCTGTGGGTGTCAAGACATCAGACGGCTGTGGAAGTCAACCACCTGCTGGGTGCACCCCCGCACGTTCCTGCTCGATCAAGTCCCATGTTTCGAAATGACACCGTCTTCCACCGTGATGTGAAAACTGCTGTGGACAGCGCACGCCATCAGTTCTGGTGACCAAGTGCAGTAATGCAGATACTGCCAGATGGAAGCCTGAGGAGGTGAATATGAGGGTTTCTACATCTACAACTCTTTTCAGGACTTTGTTTGATCAGCAACATTGAGTTTTACAACTGTGTTATAAACAATGTGATTGGCATTAATGAATGCATGAGCATCAAAAGTAACTTCAACATGTATGTACATCACACCGACAAGCGTTTAAGTGTTGACTACTGAACTTGAAGCTTAATGTCTATTTCTTTTTTTTGGCATTTGTCACCTTTATTAGACCGATGACAGAGTAGAGGAAGACTGGAAACAGAGCGAGAGCGAGTGCGAGAGCGAGTGCGAGAGCGAGTGCGAGAGACAGAGACAGAGACAGAGAGAGAGAGAGAGAGAGAGAGAGAGAGAGAGAGAGAGAGAGAGAGAGAGAGAGAGAGAGAGAGAGAGACAGAGACAGAGACAGAGAGACAGAGAGAGAGCGAGAGAGAGAGAGAGAGACAGAGAGAGAGAGACAGACAGAGAGAGACAGAGAGAGAGAGAGAGGAGAGAGAGAGAGAGAGAGAGAGAGAGAGAGAGAGAGAGAGAGAGAGAGACAGAGACAAAGACAGAGACAGAGACAGAGACAGAGAGAGAGAGAGGTATTACATGTAACAAAGTTCCCATGGTTGGTCATTCATTGCTTTGTAGAACCCACCTGGGTTGTACCTGCCCGAGTAACATTGGTTTTATGTGCCCTGATTGACTTTGTGGCCTTGTTTTATATCCTACTTCAAACCAATTAAACTTTATCATCACGTCTCTTGTTATCTTGTCAAATAAATTTGACATTGTTTTTGCTTGCTTGCTTTCAGGCATGAAGAAAATGTAATGAGGACATCAAAAGACACATTCTTTATTTGTACAGATATGAACCACTATCTGAGCAGCAGATGGAGTAAAGGTGGAGATTCCCACCTCGGCAGTCAATATGTTAAGTACCTCACACAGAATCTGTATATAATTTTTAGAGTAATCATAAACCATACTCCAATACCAACCTGTTATTAAAGAGGATTAAGGCCAAAATGTTACCAAGCATGAGGCTCATTGGATCTCGCAGGGGAATGGAGATGTATAACTGCTGTCCACCATTGTGGCTGCTTTTCCACAACCAGTTATCTTCCCTTATACCACGTGCATCCAACACAAGTTGACCATCGTTGTGAAAAACTTTCGACCTGTAGCCTATAAACCACCCACTTTGAAAACAGGACCCACACGCAGTGTAACACTGGTCACTATATCAAAATGGTCACTAAGCCATGAGTAATTAACTGGCTCCATGACCACAGACCTGACAACATGATGTACTGCCCGACTCGCAGCTCTATTCCACATCTTGTGTAAATTGTTTGACACAGGGATACTCCGGGTCACTGACTTTAGTATAAAATAGACCCACATAGATCAGCCCTCTGTTGGGAAATGAAAGTTTAACACAAGCCCTGATTGTAATCGGTACATTTGTCTCTCCTATCACGGAATGCCTGCAATACCCACACATAGTATCATACCGAGGGAAGATTATTTAGTGAGTGAACAAGCTGTCGTGTCGGAGTCTGAGATATTTTCTTTTATCATTTACTGTGCAGGTAAAGTATGTTGAGAGGTACTGTGTCATTCACGTGTTTGCGTATGTAATTCTTTAATGAGAAATTCATATGATGCGTGTCAGGCAATACAGGAGCAGCGATGTATATCTGCTTTCAAAATGATGCAAACTAAGTTGTCAACGTCACTTCAAAGTCTTTCACTCTCCCTACAGCACATAATTAGCATGAACTCAACTGATGGAGCTGCACCGCACAGGTGTGGTCTGACAGTCGCTGTGTTTGCCCCACTGGCAACCTCAAAGCAGCAGGAAAAAATGTATCAAGACAACTGCTGCGGTAAACACATCACTGCTAAATTACTCTAAAAAGAATCACCTTTTCTTCTTGGCCTGGATAGGACGAGTTTAGCACTGTGCCATTATTAACATAGTGGCCTGCAGCTGGATGAAGGAGAAAGTAAGAGATAAAGCATGAGAGAAAATAGAGACAGAGCAGCAATAAACCTACAAATCAACGTTATGCCTCCTGGTAAGTAGCACACAACAAGTTTGGTTGCATTATACTAAAATATGAATAATATATATTCCCAGCTTTCTTTTTGAGCAAAATAGCTCATTTAAGTCATTCAATTTACATGGAACAGATGTATTATGTGAAAAGCCAGTGCGGCATGATAAACACAAGTATAGGAATGATTCGGCATCTAGGCTTTGAACTCATCACCACCCACAAGCATACAACAAGCTCGGGACAATAGTAAGCATTCTCCCACTAACCGCATTAGATACAGTGCCCAACACAAGCTTTCATCTACCACAGCATTTGAGACCAACCACTGTGTCTGCCAAGTCACCTGCTAAGCACCTCAGACCACAAGGGGAGAATGCTATCTAGCAGCCTGACATGGATAAATCTAAAAAATTCAGCAATGCACCTGCACTGCAGCAGCAGCAGCAGGCTAAAACCCATCAGTTATGCAGCAGAAAATATAAACAGCATATCACACAAAAATAGAGCAGACAATCTCTTTATAAAAGCAGCAGGTGTATGATTAAAGATGGCCATGAATGCAGCTCAGCGTAAAATCAGCATTAATAGCAGAACAGGATATCAGTGTTAACATTTAAATATGACAAAACAGTCAAAGCAAGTTGTCAAATAAACCTATTATCTCGAGTCTTTAAATATTAAGAGTTTGAAGTGAATGTGATTGTCTATCCTTTTGAGAACCATGTTGACATTCACATTTAGTTTATAAAATCAGGGAACATTTAGACTCTGTGAATGGACTGCAGTCATGTTTACATCCCTGTAGCAATTATAGAACAAAACAACACAATAACAGCAACAACCAAGGGGGGAATATGCCATAAAACCAATTTAACACAAACGCATATTGAAAGCATCACAACACACACACACACTGCAAATCAGCTCAATGGATTTATACTTAGCTTCCAATATCAATGCATGCAACTCATAGCCTAGGTAGATGATTGACAGAGAAGAAATGAGCAGCCAGTAAGCGCAAGACAGCACAAAACAAGCACAGATGGGAGAGCAATAATATCAGCCAGCACTGATATACCAAACACATAAACAACAACTGAGTACAGCCAAGACATCTCACATGTGAGTGAAAGCAGCAAGTACTTAGCCTGGTGAAGTTAGCTGTCAGCCCTGCCATGTTAGTTTAGAGTCCAGACGTGAGGCTCTACGTGTCTTTGACGTCACAGCTGATTACCCAAATATGATTATTCATTACGTAGACGGCCAGAAGTATCAGGTCAAGGTTAGCTTGTATGCTACACGAGAGTCAGTAATGTTAGCAACAATTGTCAACAACAGTGTTTAAGAACTAGCTTGTTAGCTAACAAGGTGGGATGTACACAACACTAGCCATACCAGGGGATATATACTGTATTTAAATAGTTACTCATTTTCAAAAGTCATTCTAACTTACAGAAAGATATTCCTGTGCAATTTCAATTTAAAACAAAAGAAAATTCAAGAACTGCAATTAACTGCAATTGTAATTAAACTTAAACTTAAAGGCACAATCATTAGGATTTGTCAGATGCGGTTTGTAAACACAACATTCAGCGTTGGCCCTTTCCTTTCTTGGCTCAACCAGGGTTACGTTGCTCACCAGCGGGTGAGAGTTAACCCAAGATTCTCTCTCGTTTTGACATGCTATATTTAAGTATTTTTGCAGGTGTGTACGCTATTTTGGTAGCTTCCACTTAGATGCTTACTTACTATCTGGCACCTGATCACTATGTTTTTATGGACATTGATGCCTAGAAACATCCCAATCACAGCAAAATCAAAAAAGAAAAAAGAGAAAATACAGGTGGATGGTACAGACACCATGATTGAGAAGGATTACTTTTGCATGAGTCTATACATTGTTTTTGAGGAAAATCCTTCTCAATGTGCCTTTAAAGATTCAAATCGGAATTAAATCTTAAATCATGTAGTTCTCGTAGCCTCACCTTGTGTCTGACACTGACATTTCGGAGACAGAGGAAAACACAGTGTCAGCAAAAAACTTGAGGCAGAAACAAATATCAAGAGGATACAGTGAGAGTGGCAGGTGTGAAGGAAGGAAAGGGAGTGAGGAAAAATAGCAAGACAGGCAGTCTTTGTTTAAGAGCTGTAGGCAAGATAAATGCAGCATGTGTATAAAGTGTGAAGCAAGTGGGGAATCAAGTTGAAGAGAAGGGGGTAAAGAGGCAGAGAGGCAAAAAACGAATGGGAGAAAAATAATGGTCTAGCATTAAATGGATATAGAGAACTGTCTGCTGTGTATAAGACAAGACCACAATTCCAAAACAAATGGGCAGACTGTAGATGAAACATTGATGCTCACTGTTGCTTCAAAATGTCCGTCAGCTAAAAAGAAAGTCAGCAAAACAAAACTCTACCATATATCAACCTGTCATATGTTTTCCTTATTTCTGCTGCGTCTAAAGGAACATCTCTTTCTTCTTTACCTTCATCCTTAACCCACACCTACACGGACATTCACAGTAGGGACACAGGCATGAGTGTGTGTATTTCTCTCACACACACACACACACACACACACACACACGCACACACACACGCACGCGCACACACACACACACACACACACACACCCTGCTCTGATCTGAAATGAGGTGGAAAAGTAAATGCAAAGCCAGACGGGCGCCTGCAGCTATCTCAGGGATGAATACAACTATTCCATTACAAACACCTTTAATGTCGCCATGGTGCGTCTGACTTGCTATGCAGTCCCATCAATTCATTTTTTGAAGGTACCAACAACAATATTATTTCTGGTTAAAACTCTGCAGCATGCAACTCGTAAAAAGGGCCAAACGGCAATAAACCGTTGAGGTGTGTTCTTAATGAGAAGGCATAACAAGTCCTTCATGGCTTTTCCAAACTGGGTTTCATTGTGTGCGACACATTAACAACCTTATACAAAATAAATGCATATTACAGAAGCAAGGTGCTGGAGGTGAAAGAAAGCAACTCTGCTGGGATGTGTGAAAGACTTGTGACATCTGTGGAGGCAGGATTACTATAAATGCGACACTCCTAGTTCCCGTAGACTATTTTAATCCGCCCGTCACAGCTGTGTAATCTAATGTGAAGTTTGTGGGAGATTTTATCGGGGGTTATTTGCAAATGATATTCCTTTAAAAGCTCAGATTTGTATTCTACTGTGTTTTATCAACCTTACACATTGTGAATTTGCTGCTGGTTTGGTTTGCACACAGATGATGATTATTAATGATAATAAAGAATAAGAAAATAATGAGAATCAAAACATTGCTCAATAACAAACTCATGGCATACTTGAAGTGAAGTATGAGAGTTTTTTTGTTCCTTATGTATTTTGGCATCACAATCTCTGTCTTCTGAATAATTGTATTTGTACGCTTTCATACTAAAAACAAATGGACGCCTTTTATGTTTACAAATGATTAGACTATGAAACTGTATATGTAACCTTTTTCTGATGTTTTTGTTGTTGTTTCAAACCTTTTTTCAAATCTCTTTTCTTCTGTCCTATGATAAATGTTATCTTATGTTGGATTATTTAATGTTTCCTTTCAGCCAACCAGCTGCATAGTATACCCATGCACAGTGATGTCCACACAAAATAAGTTGAAGGTCAACTGTGCAGTTTTCTTTATGGTTATTAAAGTAGACCTAAACCTGAACAACTGTCAGCCTTGCAGAATGTTTGATGTTTGTTTGCTCTGACTCAAACCTGTCTCACTCTTTCATTGGACATTACCGTTTTGTTTACAGTGCTTTGTAAGCATTTTTCTTCCATACAAGTCCTTCACCAAGTACCATAACTGGGATCATTAAAAAATAAAATTATCTTTCTGAGGAGCAGGCAGTCATGTAGGGATGAGTCACCGTGTCGTTCTGTGTCTCACTCTGGCTCTCATTTTTCCTTCAACCCTCATCATTGCCTCCCATTTGTGCAGTTTGATTATATTTGCACACTTAATATGTGTTGTGTATCGTCTCCTTAATATAACAATTATTGTGACCACCCTCATTTACCTGTTGCCTACACACCGCTTCATCTAGTTGAGATTCCTCTTTAGTCAATTAAAGCTGTTTCTTCTTCTGATCCGACAATGCTGTGTTCTTCAATCTGTCTCATTAACTCAAATAACTTCTCATCTGCCTTTTGTCCTCTTCTTCGTAAAAAATCGGTGACATTATGTTATGATGCACACCGAGCACTGACACCGTGCTGACAAGCAATGACAGCGACGAGTGCAGCGGGGAAGCATGAGGTACTTTGTCTTAATGAGCTGCCATACAGTCTGAGTTCCCCTCCACCTTTGATATGAGAGTTACCTCTCCCATCTCCCGATTCATTTTAGGACTGACTTCTGTGTGTGCCTGTGTTCTTTTGTCTATCTGTTTTTTTATTTTCTCTTTTTAAAATCATGTTACAGTTCTTTTTTATATTTATTCAGTTAAACAGACCACACAATAGCTGCGTATAGCATCACAACTACGGTACATTTTCACATGTGAGTTTTTCCATTTGCAGCTACACCTTCCCACAAACACCTGCCTCCATCTGTGATCATGTGTGTCCAACCTATGTGAAAGCAGCCTTATGAAATAAGCGACCTTGTCTCTTTTGGCCTACATTATCAGGAGTGTGCCATGGAGAGGGTCCACTAATGCATACTAATCCTCCAACACAATGACCCCAATCCCTTAAATCTGTCAATAGGGAAGCTGATGCTCCAGATTAGAGCTGCTGCTGTAATGATACTGTGGGACTCTACTCCTGTCTTGTTGTTTGCAAGACAAACACACACTGTTTATGATTTGCATACTTCATTATATGCAAGTAGCCCTGACTGCCGAGTCTATGGATCTGTATCTCAATGGATAATTGGCTAAATAATGCAACTATAATAACTGCAATTATATTTCATGAAACAATAATAAGGGATGTGCTTTGTTTGGTACTGTCGACTGACTAACAAACCAGGCAGTCATATGCGTTGTCCCCGTGTCCACATAAAAATCAATTCAAATACCATGGCAGAATTTTATCCGATCAACCATAAAAACCTGACAGAACACAATAAAACATCTAAAATCCTCCTGCTGCTTTGATATTCTGCCAACAGGCTTTTTCAAAATTGTTTCAAATTGCACGGCCTCAGATCTTCTACAAATTGTAAACATGTCTTCTGCCAGGTGTCTTCTCAAAGACTCTGCAAACTGCAGTCATCAAGCCTCTCTTAAGAAAAAACTATCTAAACACTATGAACAATTATTATTATTATTATTATTATTATTATTAAGTATAATCATTAAAAAAGCTGAACAACTTCTTGGTACTACACAACTACTTTGATGTCTTCCAGTCAGGTTTTCCACCTCAGTTCTGACACTTGTTAAAAGTCTTCAATTACATCCATTTAAACACAGACGGTGGCAGACTTTCAGTCTTTGTATTACTGGATCTCAGATCTGCAATCGACATGGTCGACCACAACATATTACAAGATCGACTGGAAAACTGTGTGGAACTTTCTTGCAGAGTACTAAGCTGGTTTGAATCCTACTTAAGTGACATAGATTACTTTGAGTCTATAGGTAATTACACATCTGAGAGAACAAATATCACACAAAGAGTTCCCCAAGGCTCCATTGTGGGGCCTCTTCTGTTTAACATCTACATGCTTCCACTGGTTCATTATTTATTGTTATGGAAAACAATAAAATAAGTTACCATAACTATGCAGACAACACACACTTTTAGATAACCATGTTACCGGGGGACTATGGTCCTATACAAGCAATGAGTAAGGATCTGCCAGTCAAATAATTATTTTCTTACACAGAACTGTAACTTTATTCTAACTCTATTGTCTTATTCTATTTTAGCTGGTTTTTATTTTCTATTCTCTTTGCTGTTTAATAGCTGTTTTTAAATTGTATTTGGATGTCCTTTTGAGGTTTGTTTCTTTTGCACTTTGTCTCGATGCTTTAGATGTTTTATGTAAAGCTCTATGAATTGCCTTGTTGCTGAAATGTGCTATATAAATAAACTTGCCTATGCTGTTTCCCAACCTCTCAAGGTATACTCCTATTGCAGCTTGCATTATGATTATGATTAACATCAGAGCTTTCCCAGAACTGTAATGAAGCCAAGTTCTTCCCATAGACAGCATAGAAGATTTTAATGGTGTTTACTTTACACCATTTGGGAGACCAAGGGATGAACCTGAGTTAAAGAAATTGTCTGTGGAATCAAAGAACCGACAGCATTTCAGTGGAAAAGCACATATTTTGTTCCTCCATTGTTGTCATACAAACTGTGCAGCTTTTATATCTTAATTATTACTGTGTCTGCACTTTTGAGTTCTGAATTCTGCGTCTCCTATGATACAGCGGGTCAAATCAAAGATGCCAGGCCACGATGCACAGCAGAGACAGCTTTGAATCACTGCTTATCTCTGAGGCGAGTTTGTTTACTTTTCCTACCGCTGCTGGACAGATAAATCGACTGGAAAGCAAAGAGAGTTTATACACATACAAAAACGCTAGGCCTGTAGGTAGAGCATTTGGGAGAAAGTTATTAAAATTGCTTTTATCAACACTTTAAATCCACCCGATGCTGTTGTGCAGCAGTGAGAGACGACGCTTGCTGTCATTTCCACAACTGCCAATTCCTGAGGTGCAGGGCATCAGATTATCTTGGCTTCTTTAAGCTGGGGACGCTGTTTATGCTTCACAGCTCAGAGAATGTAATTTTGAGAAGTGTAGCTGTGGTCACCTCTGAGACACAGGAAGGAGGATGGAAGAAAAAGAGACAAATGAGCCATGAGATGTGAAAGCCTCCACCATTGATAAAATACCTAGAAACCTCTGGAGACACTGTCACAATACACAAAACGAGAATCACCTTCTCTTTTCCTCCATCTTTCTCTTGCTCGCTGTGTAACAGTTATTTTGTGCAGCAGCACACAATCCCAATATTGGCAGGCACATCAAATACGTTGTTGTCAGTATGACATTTTGCTGAATGACATCAGCTGTAAATTACATTCAACAGTGATTAAAAATAATCAATCCCATGATTCATAGCTGAGCTTTAGCCTATAATCCAAACCATTCATTGTGATTTCCGATAAATGATACTATGTTGAAAGGCTTTAAATAATGATTGAATTAAATTAAATTTCAACTATAACCATTTGTTCTTTATTGATAGGATCTCATAGGAAACACACATCACATTTTGGTTAAAGAATAAGAGGACGTTACATAGAAAAGGCATCATCATTTGTCATTCACACATGAAACATCTTCCAGTTGCATATGTATTGGTCTGTGTCAAGAGACAAACATTAGACATTTTTACAAATTGTAGAAGCAAGCCCCAGGAGAAGCCTTAAGCCCAAGGTTAAGAAAATTCAGAAACAATGTCCACTTTAAACTCTAGACTATATTTGCATAGCATGCATTTGATTTAAATAAATATCCGGTGAAGACTGCAGTGACAGATTGCTCAAAATAACTTGATAAATGTTGAATATTCTCTGACAAATTGCACAAACTCTTCAGGTATTCCCCAGAGGAATCCGAGAGAAAAAGAACAAAAGGCTGGAAAAGAACAGAATTACTTACAAGAAATAATCCCTCTCGTATTGTATTTACCCCGACAAGTAGCAATATCTGGAGCCGTTTCTACAGGGGCAACAGCATTGTACAAGATGAAAATGCTTTTGTATTGAGTTAGAAATGTAGAAATAAGTAATAGTATAGATATATTTATATTTACAACATCAGATCTGCAGAGCACATCTTTTTCAAATACAAGAATCTCGCATTTTGAGGATAAAATCCTGCTTTGACTCTTACTTTTTTTTTAACACAGTATATTTTATGTTGCTCTTCATGGGTACACCATTACATAACGTATTTACAAGCTTTCACTGAGCAGATCGTTTCATATAAAATGTCCTTTATCTAATCTCAATAAATACATCCTCTAAAGTGATTTATCTTTTATCAAAACAAAAACAAAAGCCAGCTTCTTGTCTTTTAGACATTCTGCATCAGAACTTGCTGTGTATGTACACTTTATATTTTCTCTCTCTCTCTCTCTTACTCACTCATACTCATACACACACACATAGAGACAGTCCAACCAACTCACTGGGACTCTCCTAGAGGTTTGACCACAGGCCACGGCATGTCAGGTAAAGGTGTCTGGGGCTCGACAGGTGCCTGGTGTTGCTGCTGGGCCTGCTGGTTAGCCCAGTTTAAGTCCACACCATTCTTCTTCAGTGCAGCCAAGTGCTTAATGTCCAGCGTGGTGAAGGTGGTGAACTGGACCTGGTTTCGCTTACTAGTGGGGGAATGCAACGGTTCGCTGCGATGTGGCCTGGCCAGCAAAGTGGCCGAACGGTTCGCCATGGGGTCGATTGCCTTTCCCTGAAACTGCTGCTGCTGGGAGACGTTCCTGCTGCGGCCTAGGGTGGCAGTTCTTTCAGGGACAGCAGGGGCGCTCACGGTGGGCAGGGTGACCTCAAGGCCGCAGTGGCCAAGGGAGTCTACGGAGTGACGGGACTCTATGGAGCGGTGAGCATCGCGTTTTAGCGTAGACACTTCAACCGGCATACCTGGGACGGGATTGCTATCATTGCTGCTCCCCAGCCACACCCAGTCGTGCTTGTGATCCTTTGGGTCCCCCATGAGTGCCGGGCCTGTTTGTATGGGGGTCTTGTGATTACGGAAACAGAGGTTATACGAAGCACAGTGGAGCAAAAAAGCCAAGATAGCTACACAGGAGAGCCCCACCAAGGCATACATGCCGATTTCAATGTCCGACATGGCTCTGAATGTCCTAATGAGGTCGCTCTCAATTACTTTTGGAGTTTGAGATTGAGGAGGCTCCTTCTTGGGTGTCACTTCTGCTTTCGGGGTATCTTTGTCAGGGGGTGAATTGGGGTTGTCAATCATATTGCCATAGCTTCTCTTCTGCCCTTCTTCTTTACTAACTAAACCCAATGTTGTATCTATGGGTCTGGCAGTGCTCAGCGGTGTATTTAAGCTCGGTGTGCTCACAGTTGTAGTGGCAGTCATGGGAATGACAGTAGATGTTGTTCCTCTTGTAGCTCTGGTTGTGGTTCTAATCCTCACGACACGTGGCTGCATAGATCTCATTGAAAATGTGCTTGAAGTGGTAGTTTCTGCCGGGGTGGACTTTCGCTGGTCAGGTACTGTGCTTCTAAACAACCAGTTATCTACATCTGGGATAGCGCGCCGTGTCGTTTTAAGCTCACCTACCAATTCTAATGCATCACCATCAAAATCTTTATTTCTGTCAGTGCCAACCTTATCATCACCACCACCACCACCACCACCTCTTCCTGCGACGGCTCTGCCCCTACTCTGGATGTTGATCCTGAGGAGCCCCGTGCCCACAGCTAACTTACTCTTCCTCTTGGACTTCTGGCATTCTTCGCAAATCCTCAGCTCCACTTTCACTACCGCCTCTTGGCTTTCACCTTCACCTTGTGCTACTAAGAATGTGGCCTGCGGGGTGCGACGTAAACTGGCCACGCCCTCATCTGGGGTAGAGACGGTCAGAGAGTAGATACTGCGGTCAAACAAGCCCAGTGGAGCGACTGCGCCATCGCTGAATTTAACCCAGCAGCTGACCACTGCTTCCTGAAATAAAGAAAGAAAGAACAGACTGTGATAACTGAGCAATACATAGTTCATATGTAGAAAAGCAGGTCAGCAAATCAATGTTCTCCCCCCTGCCTTCAGTAAGAGCTATATTCACATGATTGTTAATAGCACTAAATTGCCTACGCTAATCTCTTTATGATTACACGCAGTAGGGTGCTATTGTTGCATAGAATATAGTCTTATGAAGTCAGAGTATGAAATATAATTATACCAGAGTGGATAAAGAGTATAATAAAAGTAATTTGAACAAGAACCAAAAAGTACAGCAACAATGTTCATGTTCATTCAATCACATTAAAACATAATGACCTATTTCCTGTTGCTGATGTGAGCCACTGGGTCACCACAGACCTAACCTATATTGAAGGTTTGAATACATTATGAATCGCCCTGAGCAGAACGTTAACAGCTTGCCATCACACACACAATTGGCTGGTCATCTGCTCTGGCATGGGTCCAACAGTGTGTTATTGACAGGGGCAGACCAGCCACATCGACGGTGTACTGTAGGTAAATTAAGCTGTCGCTCCAACAGCTATGGGCCGCCTAATTGCTGTGCCATGCCTGTGTCAGGGGAGCCCGTTCAAAATGGGCAAGATGCCATGGCTAAATGTGCGAGTGAGCTTTTAAAATGATCATCTGGGCACCCTGTCTGCCTCTTGCGCTCTCTAACGCAGCATGGTAACTGCAGATGGCGGTCGGTGCTGTGAACACAATGAGTTCACATTCCGAGAGGCAGAGAGAAAACACAAATAATATTACACCCTTAAGGTGATTGTTAAATCTGTTCGGCTTTGGCAATTTTTATAATTCAAATCCTCCAAAGCCCATTGTATCTTTGCTGGAAAATATATATTGAGGATACGTTAATAGCACACTATTTAATCATAGAAAGTTTAAAGTGTCATTTTAAGACTCCCCTCAGAGAAGTTGTTTTGAATGATATTGTGTTTGCTTCATATGTGCTCCCTGTGCAGGAACAACCTCACTGGAGAAAATGTATATGAATGTGGAATAATGTGATTCACCTAATACAGGATTTTCTTTTCTTCTTGTGGGTTAGAAAATCATTTTGGTGCATGAGACACGGATCCTGCAGTGCTTTCACATTTAAATGTTTCACAATATAACGATGTTAACGATGCTTTTTAATGCCAAATTTACCCAACAGATCTTTAGATTTCCAAAAGAATATTAATGGGCTACTAAACTTAATAACACTAGGAACTGTTAAAAGGGACAGTTCACCCCGAAATCAAAAACACATATCTTTCCTCCTGTAGTGCTTTTTAAAGCCAGATTGTTTTGGTGTGAGATGCCGAATGTTGGAGATATTGTCGGCAGAGATGTCTGCCTGCACTCTAATATAATGGAACTAGATGAAACGCGGCTTGTGGAGCTCAAAGCGCCAAAAAACTAATTTGAAAAGACGTTGTTGTGAGCATGTAGGAACTATTTTCTATATTTGAAAGAAGGCAGACATTTCTATGGCTGATATCTCCAACACTGGGCAACTCATACCAAAACAAATCTAGATTGATAAATAGCACTACAGGTAAGAGGAAAGAAATGTGCCTTTAAAAGGTAAATATGATCATCACCATGATGTAGTGCAAAGTTTCTCTTAGTCCAAACATGAGAGGAAATACATTTTCCAAAAGATAATCTGATTTGCAAGCCAGGACACCTCTGTGGACTCCACAAGGATAAGTGACATATTTTACTTACTGTATTAGTTCAACAGAGATCAGTGCCTACTTCCATCGCCAACCAAGAGATGAAAGGAGATTAATTGTTCTATCTTTATTCAAAAGTCACATTTCTGTCGAAACTACTTCCAAAAGTCAAGAAGCAACTCTTCTTTCTGTTTCTATTCAGAACCTTTTGATTCCTCGCATGATCATTGTCTATCACTTGTATACACTGTACCCTGACATATCAAATATAATGTTTCACATAACCCAGTGCTTTACAAATGATTCTGTCCCTACAGATGTATTGCCCAACACTTGATGTGGTTGTAGCACAACTACTGCCTTAATAAAGTATGATGCAAGCAAGTTGTCTCCTAGAAATTCCAAACATAGGCATACAACTCAGTAGATTTATGATCCAGTCAAATCAAATCAAAATTTTAATTAATTAATCACGGCTAACTACACCTGCAATGTCGGCAATTCCTTTAGCTTCAGCCAGACTATGATTAAGTGCTAAATCCTTAATCTAAAACACTAAGATCAATACTTAAGTCTTATATACAAGGTTTGATTTGCATGGAAAAATCAAAGAGCAGCAACACGAATCATTTTGTTCTAATCTGCTCACAGTGCAAGAATCATGTTTGTCTTAAAACGTAAGGTGAGGATTCATGCTGTTGCTTTATTATAAATGCATCTGTGATTCCATGCGGTAACAAAAGGAGGAAAATTGTCAGTGGAATGAACGCTCGTTAAATGCCCACACCTTTAAAGAACAAATAATAAGGGATGTTTTAAGACTTTGCACACATTGGCAAAAGCCTAGCTGCAATGGTAACAGCTCACTATAAGAGAGAAATAGCTTACTTGTTAAAAAGCCAATAAATAATTACACAGCATTGCGGGCTCTCACCTTTGATATTTAATCACAGCCTATAGCAATCTGAATTCAACATTTGTTTTTGTTCTTCTGTAAACCCTCTGATGAAACCTTGTCTATGGGGGAGACAGTAACAGTGGGTTTCAAAAGATGCCAGTTACAAAGGAGAGAGTTAGTGATTAAAAGAACTTGGGCATAGTTCAGTGTATTTCCCTTTGAAGGAAAGTAGTACTGTTAATTATAAAATGCATTGTATGGCATCTTTTGATGTTATTTTCCCATGCTTACTTTGCAAATAATTTGGTACAAAAAAGTGTGGTTTTGCATCACATGACAAAACTATGAATCTATTATTTTCTGTTTCAAAATCTAAATAAATGAGAAGATACATGATTTACTTTAAATCAAGAATAATCTCACAATAACGGCCCTCCACAATTTATGTGGCGAGGCTAAAAACGAGACAAGCACCACCACAAGCAGCGGAGCTGAACCCCACACTTTTATGCTTTGAGTGTAACAATTTTCCAGTTTCTTACCTGTTTGAGCTGCGTGATCATCTCCCGCCTGGTTGCCGTGGCAACGATGGCCCTGCTGCTCCCTGGGCTGAGCTGCAGGGACAGGGAGAGTCCAGAAACCAACTGCACCCCCAGCTCTGTCACACTCACTTTATCATCCACCACCCTGATGCTCCTCTCAGCCAGGACTGATGATGTCAGAGGGGACAGCACCTGCAACAAGTACAACCTGATTCAAACTGCAGATGGATATACATGATTATAGCATGCATTGCACCTGCTAAGACCACACACACGCACGCACGCACGCACACACGCACACACACACACACACACACAGCTCACCTGTACAGTAGTAGTACCAACAGCCCGTCCCTGCAGCACCACCCCATCCTGCACCCTGGCTACATCAGGATCTGCCACTTTTAGAAAATAGCGTACAAGATTGGTCACATCCACCTGTCAATCAAAACAGAGAAAAACATTAATCGTATGAAATCCTTAGCCAAAAGGTACTGAGATAACATATGATTATTACTGTTTCACTGATTCAGTGTCTCCCTAGTTGTTGTACTTTTTGGAACATGAAACATCTATTCATTGTCTGACCAGTGAGGGAAAGTAACTAAGTACATCTACTCAAGTACTGTACTTAAGTACAATTTTGAGGTACTTGTACTTTACGTGAGTATTTATTTTTCCTGCTTACTTATACTCTATACTTATACTAAACTATATCTCAGAGGCAATTATTGTAGTTTTTTACTCCATTACATTTATTTGACAATTTAAGTTTCTAATTACTTTTCAGATTAAAAATAATATAAATATAATAAACATATAAATTGTGATATTATTACTGTAAACCTTATATATATATATATATATGCATAATATATATATATGCATAATATATATATATATATATATATATATGCATAAAATATATGCATAAATAAATTAAAATTAGCCCCACATTTACCAGCCGTAATATTAAAGTGATGTGCATTAATGCATCAATAATTATAATCCAATAATATAACATTATGCTGAAATGGGTCTTTTGGCACTTTAAGTATATCTTAACCCCAAAACATTTGAAATTTTACCTAAGTAACATTTTAAATGCAAGACTTTTACTTGTGTCAGAGTATTTCTACACTGTGGTATTGCTACTTTTGCTTAAGTAAATGATTTCATGTCAGCTTTGGTCGGACTGATAATTTACCTGCCAGTCAGGACCTTGGAAGTACTCCACAGGCTCTGCCCCAGTTAGTGGGTCAGGTGGCACCTCATCGTCAGCTTGGGCTATGAATGGTGTTAGCACCCTGAGTGCAGAGTGCTGGTACTGCAGCATGCAACCTCTGCCCTTCCTCATGTCCTCCTCTTCCTCACTGTCCCATGTCGATCTGACACACAAAGGGAATCAGACACAATAAGTCACAGAATTCATTTACGGTTCAAAATAATTGTTAAGGAAGTTTCTTTGCAGAGAGTTGGACAATAACCTCGATATCATGTTCATGCCTGTATGTGTCGCGGCTCGTAGTCATGCAGTGAATCTGTGCCAGCAGAGAGACTAAGGAATCAAGAACAACGCTGGAGCAGGGAGTGTGGCTGTTGATGCCGTAAGAGGCACACAACATTTTTGCAGAGTGACCTTTCCTTCTAAATAAATGTAGGTTAAAATAACCCGGATCCCACAGATGACTGGTTTGTTTGTGCGTGGTAGAGGTTAAGCTGTGAACCATCCTTAAACCCCTCAGCAATGATCATTCTGTATAATTATCGTAAGCACAGCTGGTGTGCCATTCACTACACCACAGGTGTGCTGGAAGGCTGGTGGGTATGCTTTAACACTGCAGGCACAACGCTAGTGTCCAAATAAACATCATTATTATATAGCCTAAGGTCAGAACTTAACATGTTGTGGTGATGCTGCTTGAATTAAATAAGTGTGACTCAACACCAGATTGCAAACTAACACATCTCTCAATTATTTAGTCCAAACTCATGGAGGATAATAATGCTTTACCAGGCTTCCATCTGCACAGAATGACGGTACTTATCTATTTTTCTAAAATTTGTTTGATTGCATTTTTGTACTTACTGATTTCCAAAAACATTTTAATACAAAAATATTGTTTTTATCTTAAGTCTCAACTTTTCTATTTGTTGTTTGATCACACTTGAGCCATTATGCCTTTGATGGTGCAAACGCACTCATATAAGCTGAGACTGGCCTTTACAATCATCAGAGAAGTTTCACATTTCTGACCTCGTATCCGTTTGTGGGTATTGAATGTTTTGGGAAATGAAAGCCTCAAAAGGGTTTTTACCCTGGAGTAAACTAACAGCCCATCAGCTGGCCATCATCATTAGCATTGAGCGGGGAAAAATGACTTTACAGTAAGTATTGAGTGAAATTCCACTAACCTTTGTCTCTAGGGCAACTGTGTTGCATCTACAGTGTCCGACCCACTAATGCACTGAACACAATGGTGATGTTTTTTTAACGGACTGCATTTACAGAATACAGGCGGATATTAGAAACAGACCTCTCAATATGCTGTAATCCAGTTATATATATATCTATATATATAATATATAAAATATAACCACTAACTACAGACAGACAAATGACCAGACAGCTGAATCCACATCGCTCTGACACCAAGTCAACAAAAACTGATTAAAATAAACTTCACAAATACACAATAAGATTTCTTGCATGGCTAACTCAGTGGATGCTTTCTCCTTTTAAATATCTCCACAGGGTCAACTGCATAACCAAATGAGGAGTTTGCTTATGCATGGAAATACCACATTGAATTTGACATGAAAGACCAAACATAAGAAATATGTCTAGAGGAATTTCCCATATTCATTCTTTCAGCACATTCTTACATTAAGCCCTTTTAACCAGAGGACCTCGCTTGTTCTTTAACCTTTTGACTTGGAATGACTTCATTTCTTTGCCGATTCTCAAGATAAAACTTTGCAGCGAATCAACTCTTCATTTTTCTGACAACTAAACTTTGAATTGATCTAACGGGGAAATAAGTGCTTTTGTTGGAGCTGAACAACACACAAACGACAGGTGATATCTCGGGTTATTACAAGGCGGCAACATGCAAAACCTTTGGCTTGAAAATCAAAGATGGAGATGCAACAACTTCCAAAAATATACATTTTTGGCCCCACAAACAACAGTAATGGACTAGTGTAGCATTGATGTTTTTGGCCAGCCATTGCTTGGCTTAATGTTAAGCCATGTCGTCCGATGCTCGATATTAGAGAGAATGCAAGTTTAAGGCGCCTCCACATCGGCGTCACTTTTCAGACCAGAGGGTTGCCGCATGCTGCTTGACACATGGCACTCCTAGCAACAACAGATGTATAGCAATGCAAGTGTTTGGCACAGAACTGGCCCGGCCTTACCTCCTGTTGCCTGTAGTAACAGGAACTCTCCAGCCTTTGATCTGGCTGAGCTCGGGGTCAGCCACGTCGATGAGCAAGGGCAGGCGGGGAAACCAAACACTCATCTCCAGCTGGGCACTCAGGAAACCGTAAGTAAAGTTGAGCATCACCCTGCTCTTCCCTCTTGTCTCCTTCCCATTTACATACACATAATCACATCGCTCTGACACCTGGACAAGGAAGAGAAGAAAAAAGAAATAGGAATGGTGAATGAGGGTTCAATGTGAAAACAGTCAGATGACATTTCTTTACTTTCTTGTCAGACAGTCACTCTTTACAAAGTGATTTCAATAAGTTCAGAATCACTAGACTAGAGTTGGGACTTAGTTGGGAACTTAAGTGACTCTAGTGATTTATATTCAACTTTCTCCTGACAAACACTTGCAGGGCTTTTTCCATTTTCATGGAAAATAAATAAGAAAGTTTTAGTAAAAAGGAGAGGCAAAAACAGAGGCACCAATACAAATAAGCTAAAACCACACAGACACACACATTTTCTTCATTCTTCCCAATTCTGGCCGGGGAATCGCACAATGTTTCCGTTTATGTCAAGTAAATTTATGATTGTGCTTTCCATGAAACCTTTTACGGAATATAAATGAGATCATCCTAACAACTGTTCCTGTAGTGCTGTACGGTAGGCGGGAGCATTGCAGTTCCCCACCAGTAAGGGCAATGAGGTGAGACACAGCAGTTGGTGTGTTTTATTTAAGATTGGAGGCCTATCTCTACCGCCGCCTCACTTATCTTAACAAACCAGTAACTCCACAGCGGTAATTGGGGGGCACTAGACTGGAGAATACAGTGTAGCTCTGGAGAGTGGGAGGTAAAAAAGGGGCGGCGCAAAAAGTGAGGAAAAAGCAGAGGGAGGAATGACATCCAACGTAAGTCAACTTAAACTCCTGTGGAAGCGGAGAGACCAGTTTGTGAAGACATTTTCCCATAATGCCGGCTGGTCCAGACCGAAATTACAGATGGGTCGATGGACAAAAAATAAACTCTATAAGCACTTAAATCATGTGTTTGTTTGTTTTTAATTACATATTCATACACATTGACACAAAACCTTTAAAACTCATTCTTTATCCTGTAATTTAAATATTTTCCTTCGGCATTATTTTAGCAATTCCTTCTTTGCCCTTTGGTGGCAAACAGCCTCCTGTCTATATGCAATGTTGTGGGCCTTCTGTAGATTGAGAATGTTGCATCTTTAAATACCAGTACCTGTGGGTTTGCACGTTTCAGCCCGTCAATAATCCATACCGCTACCCATTTTGCAAATCATCCTGACGCGTTTTAGAAATCGAAATGATTTATCTACCATTCAAGTCATTGTTTTCTGTTCATTTCTCCTCATTATAAAAATCCATGAGCAGACTTGTGAAACTTTAATCATGAATCCATTATAGTAAACATTACGTCGGTGTTCATTTGTGTCAAAGTTGAAATAAAAATGATTACAAAGCAGAGTGAAAACTTTTCAAATCAATCTGCATTTAACGTTTTCATGACAATGCATTTATCTTATCCTTTATTTAAAGAAGTAATCTCATTGAGATCAAGATGTCGTTTTTGAAGAGAGACCTGTGCATAAGATAATATATAAGCATGGACAAAACACGGAAATACATACATAGACATTAAGAAAATCAATTACAAGTAGTATTCAAAGTGCTCAAAGACAATACTTCTAGTTCTACCCCTTCTAGGCGGTATACATATAATTTTATATGATGTATTAAAAAGAGTCAATAAAAGTGTAGTATACAAGTTTACAAGATTTGCAGTTAAAGGTGCACCAATCAATTTATTAAAATATGGGTCAAATGACTATGAGTAATGTAAAAGTGACAGTGGCCCACTCCTCTATGGAACATTTTAGCCTCTTTCAGCTCATTGTTTTGGTTTGTTTAGGAAGCTGTTTTCAGCAAAAGATTTAGCTAGTCGCTAACTGA
This sequence comes from Cottoperca gobio, assembly GCF_900634415.1. NCBI lineage: Eukaryota > Metazoa > Chordata > Actinopteri > Perciformes > Bovichtidae > Cottoperca > Cottoperca gobio. The sequence continues at coordinate 10,602,140 of NC_041366.1, forward strand.
CAAAGTTACCAACTAGCTAGTGGACATAGTGAAGCATTTAGAAGCTAGAGAGACAGAGTTGGGAGTTGATGGAGACCAAATCAAAGCTAAAAGGAGAGTAGATTGTAGAGAATGTTGTATTTGTACAATGTTGTATTTGTACTATGTTGTTTATCCTGTACACACGACATCTATTGCACGTCTGTCCGTCCTGGGAGAGGGATCCCTCCTCAGTTGCTCTCCCTGAGGTTTCTTCCATTTTTCCCCCTTTAATTATAGTTTCTTTTAGGAAGTTTTTCCTTGTGCGATGCGAGGGTCTAAGGACAGAGGGTGTCGTATCCTGTACAGTCTGTAAAGCACACTGAGACAAATGTATAATTTGTGATATTGGGCTATATAAATAAATTTGATTTGATTTGATTTGATTTGATTTGATTAGATTGAACTTACATTCAACACACGGCCTGCTGAATGTGCAAATAGGTAACTCATGTTAACATGTTAATATGTCAGCTTGTTCCTCTACCCACAAGAGGCCAAGAAAAACCAAATATGAGTTGGGCGGCTGTGGCTCAGGAGGTAGAGTGGTCGACCAGTGGTCGGAGGGTCGAACGGTTCGATCCCCTGCCCCTGCAGTCAGCATGTCGTAAAGTCCTTGGTCAAGATACTGAACTCAAATTGCTCTTGCTCTTGCTCCTACTGATGATGAGCTGACCTTGTATGGAGCCTCTGACTGTGTCAATGCTGACATGTGTTGTAAAGCGCTTTGAGTGATCGCATAGATTGTAAAAGCTTAGATTGGATCGCATAGATTGGAAAAGCGCTATATAAAAGCAGTCCATTAAGAGTTCAAAAGTGAAACCGCACAACATTTCACAAATTGTTCTTTCCAAGCAATATTAGTTCGATAAATCTAATAGTTTGTGTACTGTATGTGAATACATGCATAGAGATTCACCCTTGTTGAAACTATATACACAAGATAACGTTTGTGGTTTTCTAGCTTTGACTGCAGGAATCATAAAAGACCATTCAGAGACACAATAACTGGATTAAATTCCTCTTCTGATACAGAAAAGCATTACAAACACAGTCTCCCTCTTTTGGGCTCCTTCTCACTCCCTTAAGCTTACACTCTTACTATAAGCACACTGCCTCACACTCACAAAGCCAGTGGCTTCTGTGTCGTCTGATGGAAAAAACCATAACTCCTTTTATTCTTCTCTGGTATTCTCTTCCCCGTCTCCCGCGCTCTCTCTCTCTCTGCTCCTACTGTCCCAGTAACATGGTTCCATTACACAAAAGGTCAAATCACTGTGCTTATGGACTGAGTGCTGGGATCATGCAGCTCAGTCTCTAATGCCATATGGAAGAAGCTGCTTTTATCCACGATTTTTTGACACACACAGACTAGAGCTTGGTCTGTTGAGCATGATGGTACAGTGACAGGAGATGTCTTAAAGTTATACACCAGAATGAATCTTGTTGTTGTACGCCAATTACGCCAAGAAGGTTATGTTTTCAGCTCCGTTTATTTGAATGTTTGTAAACAGGATTATGGGAAAACTACTGGCCCGCTTTTCGTGAAACTAGGTGGAAGGATATGAAGCATGGACCAAGGAAGAACCCATTACGTTTTACATTTAAGTTTCACTTTCGTTACATTGTGAGACAGGGCATTTGTGCTGCATTCATGTGGTGTTGGAATAATAACAAAAATTAGATCACGACTGGGAAAATTCACATGAACGCCCCCTCAGGTCGGAAACTCAGAAAATCGGCAAAATTTCGCTACACATTTTCCTGGTTTACCTGATCCGTTTCCTTTGCTCTTTGTTGTCACGCAAACACAGGAAACACTCTGAGCAATAAAATAGGCCGAAATCGGAAAAGAGCAACTTCCAAATTCGGGATATGGGACCATCCGAGAAACATGTGAATGCGTTAGCCTTGATGGAGGGCAGTGCTCTCCGAGTGCCATTTTAGTTCTGGCAGTGCAATCGCTCTATAGCTAAAACATGGTGTATTCAGATTCGTATCACAAATGGCAAATATCAAAGTATGTCCAATGTATTTTTCCATATAGTGCAGCCATGAAGCAAATAAATTTACGAGTAACACAGGAATCATTACAGTAAGTATTTTTTAAATCCAAGTTGATTAAGCTTGTGGTTGTATTGGCTTACCTTGAGTAAATCCTCCTCTGTAGACCTACAGCTGGTGTAGTTGGTCACATCAGTGACTGAGCCATCGGTCTCCACTGCCAGAGTTTTCACAGGTACCGACACCGTGACACCCATCAGCACTGCAGTGTTCAAGATATCAGTGTTCTGTGCAGACAGGAGGGCAACATTAATTACAATATACGACAAATGTTTGTGTGCATTCTTGTATTAGTTTGAAAGTCGAAGGCTGAGAAACTTTTCAAAAGATGAATGGCTGTTCAGACTGCACTACATGTTGTAGTTTGAAAATAACAAGGAATTAAGTTTATCAAACATCTCGGCCAATTAGTCTTCTTCACACCACAGCAGCCAAAGCAGCAGATAAGCAATAATAGAATATAGAGTCTTAAATAGTCTTGGATGTAATTGTTAATGCTAGGTTCCCTTGATGCTGAAATAAGTGTTTTATACCTTTCAGATGAGTTGTTACTTGATCCCATAGGCAACCAGTAATTGAGCTATGCTATAGGTTAACTTGATTTTAGTATTCAGCATGTTCAGTATAGTTTCAAACTGCACACAGAGAAATAAAAAACTAAGTTTCCACCATTATCAGATGTACTCATAGTAAGTACGAAACAGCAGAATGCTTTGTTATAATGGTGAAAGTATATAAAAAGAAGAAAGGCTTTTGACACAGCATACATGATATATTTGTTCAAATATCATGCTGGACTAATACATTATGCAATACAATTATCAGTGGTGGAACGTAACTAAGTATATTAACTCATGTAATGTAATACAAATACAAACTTCAGGAACTTAACTTTACTTGAAAGTCTTTTCTTTTCATGTCACTTTCTACCTCTACAACACTACATTTCAAAGGGGATACTTTTTTCACTACAATTATTTTTACACCTTTAGTTAATAGTTTCTTTAACAATTAAAATTTTTGAATACAAAAAGTACATCTCAAACGATTAGTCAATAAATCCATTAGTCGTTTGAGAAAATTAATTGGCGACTATTATTTGAGTTGGTTCCAGCTTCACAAATGTGAGAATTTTTTGCTTTTCCTCTTGAACATTTTGTAATAATTTGGAATTAAATTGAATTAAAATTGTGAAGCTGTCACTTTGGGCTCTGGGTAATTGTGATGGATATGTATCACAATTTTCAGCAGTTCTACAAACCAACAATTCAATCGAGAAAATAATCAGTAGATTAATCCATAAAGAAAATTGTTGAATGGTATAATATATTATAGAATAACAGTCAAAGTACATTTTCCTGATTACACATTTCCAATGCAGGACTTGTACTTGTAACATCATGCAAGTATTTTTACAGTGTGGATCCGAATACTTTCTCCATCACTGACGATCATCATTATGTGTACGAGGGACGGTATCACAGGCAGAGGGTGTTAGCAATAGTAGCAGAGATTAAAACACTTGCAGGCTCACAAACTTGATTTGTTTAAATCATGATGCAATGCTCACACACAAACTGGACAGATGTGCTAAAACAAATCTCTTTGAGATGATAGTATACAGTACATGTCTATCTCTCACAAATGTCACACACCTGGATGAAAATAAATAACCTTTCAAACGCCCATTTTCCCACCTTGTCCTGTACATCTTTGTCAATGCTTAGCAGCAGTTTAGCTCTTATATACGTCAAGCCGGATGTAGCTTTATTATTACACTAACTCGTCCTTCAACATGTATTTACAACTACTTTCCAGTATACAAGATCTCTTATAAGGTCTTTTTAATCTATTATAGGTAGTGGCAGTGTGTGGGTAAGGAGCTCTGGGTGATCAGCTGTTTTTTTTCCCCTCCTGATGCTTGTGGATCAGGCAACACTCGGCAGATGTTCCCCGGCAGCGTCACATTCTGAACCCTGTCGGGCTTGACAGCTGCTGACCGCAATTCAAAAAGGACATGCTCTAGTTCAGACTACAACACTGACCAAACATAAAGCCACTGGATCAAGGTTAGCACAATATCAGAAAGCAATATCAGCGGCGTGTGGAGCTGGCAGCGGAGCACTGAGTGATCTCGACTTCCGATGTTTCCGCCAGCTCTGCAGTAATCTGTCTAGCAGTGATCGAGTTCAGCTCAAGTAGTTCAGTTGTTTTAATTTGGCCTCTTCTCTGAGAACAGTATTATATTTACACTCTGTGATAAGCTTGGTATTGTGCGTTTGTTCGTTCTTTCATATACTTGTTCATTCTGTAAATTTAAATGCTAAATCATTTATATAGTATTATATGTAAGGGAGATGAACATGAGAAGAACATGTAAACACTTTGCAGAAAGGTCAGAAAATCAAACACACAGCATTCTTTGCTGCGACGCAACATTCAGCATGCTTTTCTTTCACTTTTCTTTAATATTGGTTGCAATAAATGTTCTGGTGCTTTATTTATCTACAAGAAGTAGTGGTGGAGTGGTTGGAACAGTATTTAGTTGGGCTATAAATATAAAGCGATTCAATTAAATAATAATTTAAAGATCAATTAAAAAAATGTATTCGTGCTGACTATTGCACTATGAAATAACGTACTGAATCTCCTGTCAAAGACATACAGTATATGTACTTATTGTACCTTGTCATTTCTGACCGTTGCCTCAAGTTTGTGAGACCAGTACACATACAGTAGCAGCAGGGAATCAGTCTATGCATCAAAAATAATACTAATGCATTGTTAGAAACTGCAGGTTTAGATAATAAAATGTCAAAACAGATGCAAACAGGCGATTTTGAAACTTGTTGAACTCTGCAGTGCAGACCTATAATACTTTGACATGGAGGAACAATTCAATAGAGTGAATTTGCAATAGCTGTGAGCACGCACGTGCATTCATCCATGCATTCACACACACACACACACACACACACACACACACACACACACACACACACACACACCTAATAAACACTTGACCTCATTTGATTCATATCGTTTGTATTTATAGGGAATCATCAGGAAGTTTAGTGCATGAAACTATGTTGTATTTAGCCAATGAAAATCAATTTCCTTAACAGTGAGGTAGTGGGTGATCCTTTCATGCGTCACCTTAATGTTCCACCTGTTGCAAAGCCAAGTGACGAGTTGTGGGGCCTGACTATAATAAAAAGATCCTACCCATCCTTTGCATTCTTTATAGGGCCTCCTCCTTCCTCTAACATAAAGATCAATAAGACGACAATAGATGTATATAGAATAATCAGAAACATTCAAATAAAAACACATTTGAAACAGTACAGAAATGAATACAGATATTGTCCTCACCATGACCAGAGGTGCCAGCCCAACATAGTCTTTCTGAGTAGTGTAGATCCGCATTATGCCCACGTCCTTGACGTTCCCTGGCAATTCCAGACGCCAGGAGATCGTCTGACTCTCAGCCTGCTCCGAAACATCTTTTGGCACAAAGTCCAGTTGCAAAACTTCCAGTAGACCCCTGTTTAGAGATAACATTTAAAAATATAATAGGGTTGGACATGTAAGAGCAAGCCATGGTAGCCTGAACAACGGCTAATACAGCCCACATTATGGGGAAATGGCAAATGCTAAAACATAGTGTAATATTGGCATATTTTATTGAAAAATAAAAAAGTCATTAAGTCAGTGAACTTACTCAGTAATGTCAGTTAATCTACAAAATGTTGCTAATATTACTTAGCATTAACCACCATACGTTACTGGTCATACCAGACCAAGTAAGGCTGTAGCAACAAAACCTGTGAGCGTGTTCAGTTGAGCAACGGTGACTTTTATGCTTATGAATTCAGTGTTTCATATACAATATTTGAATTCTTTTGAAAACGTAGGTATGTTATTTCTTCTTTCAAAAGTTATATTTTGGACAAAGACATTTTAAAATCAAAATCTATATATTCTTTTTGTGTTGGACAACTAAAACAATGGACAGCATTCATAATAAAGGACATTCTGTGCATGCATTGTAAATTTAGTTTATTTCATTCAGACTTATTATTTATATATATATATATATATATTACAGCAACGTGAATAATCAAATCTAAACTCCACGGGATTTCAAGAGTTATCAAGGGTTTAATTGTGTAATTGAGTTATGAAACATGAACTAGCACTTACATACGGTTCAAGTTTGATCAAAATAGCCACTAAATAAAATCCACGAGTGTTCATTTTGGAAGGTAATATTGGTGAGTGAGCACAAAATTCAAAGCTAAATTAGAATTAGAAAGTGTCTGGATTATTTTTCAGTGTACTGTTAAATAACTAGAAGACATACAGTTAAATAACCAAGACGAGCAGGTGTCTTTCAGTCAGTTAGAAAAACAACACAGTCCTAATGTTTGAATATTTGTTTTGAAACCTCTGGAAGCTGTCGTGTTTGACTTTTATTTTTTTTATGAAACACTGGTGTCAAGAGACGAGATGCTTCGATGCAAAGGGAGCTGAGATGAGTTGTGTACTCGCTCGTGTTCCATGGGGGAGAAAAGTAAATATTTGTAAAGAGACACTGAAAATGAAAAAGATAGAAATTCCTTTGAAATTTGTGAAAAACAAACTGTAGAGTTTAAACCAAAAGTGAGCGCAATACACAAGAGGTCTCATTTCCATCAGCTTATGGAAGAATAAGGTGAGAGTGGGGAAGGAAGATTAAGTGAGTTGGCAGAGACTTGAGCCAAGTATTCTGGTCAAAGGGTTGTCAAAGAAATGACAAGTGATGTTATTTGATGCTGGAGAGAGTGTGTAGGCATACCTGCCAGTAGGAACAGATCAAAGGGAAAATACAGTTGAATGTGAATGGAGCTGTGGCACTTTGAAGTGCAGCAAAACTTTGCATAACGCAGAACAATGAACCTCTAGTACATAAACTAGCATTTAAAAGAGTCACATATATTAAAAAGCAGCCAAAAGGAGAAACACAAATGTAAACCTATAAGAAAATCTATCGAAAGGAACTTTGCTTGTGTGAGTCTATAAGCTTTGGTTAAAGATTGAAAAGTACTGACCGCAGATATTATGAAATCAAAAAATGATTCATAAAAAGTGTCCAACTACAGCTACAGGCAGTATACAGGCAATTCAAGCTTAGTTCAATTAGGTTTTCCCAAGATTCTCCTGCTGCTCACAGAGTCAGTGATACCACGTTGAAGCTACCGCCAACACTAGCTAAACTAGCTTAGCATAACGACTGGAAACCGGTTGCCTGGGACTGTAGAATCACGGAAAGTCGGTTGGTAAGCGGATTTCTTTTTACATTGGACAGAGCAAGGCTAGCTGTTTCCCCCTGTTTCTAGTCTTTACGCTAAGCTACGCTAACCGGCTTCTGGCTGTAGCTTCAAACATACCATAAAACCATGAGAGTGGTATTAATCTTCTCATCTAACTCTTGCCAACAAAGCAGACCAAACTAGAAAATTGTGTGTCTTTATCTGTGTCTGATCTGTGTTTTTAAACTTTATAAAATGAAGTCATGAGTGTTTGGAGAAAATATATATCTAAAAAGCATGCAATATATCCAAACTAAGTTTAATTAAAATGTCCTGTAGGCCTATATTCTTAAATAAAACAGACCTAGATTTTTAACTGATACTTGATGATAAAAAAGAAGCAGAAAATACTGCGAAAGGGTGCGTGACAGTGAGAAATCGAAACACAGAAGGGGTTAACGGCCCTATTTCCTGGAAATCCATCTATATGGGGGGTTTAAAACCACTGGACATATCATCACTTCAAAGCACAGTGGTTGGAGGATGTGTGTGTGCGTGTGCTTGCATGTGTTGTATGTGTGTGTGTGTGTGTGTGTGTGTGTGTGTCCTTGTGGGAGCTCAGCAGAAGGGACACATGACTTGGAATATCTCTCCTTCCTAATCTCCCCTTCTGAACGTGCAAGCGCTTAAGCCTGGATAACGTAGCCGTGATTATGGATGATTACGGATAAGTGGGTCGGACGGACGGCGGGTGGTGTATGTCTGTGTGGGCGGGAGGTTGCTGGGCAGAGGTAGCTGTTGGTGTGTGCCACCATCAGGCAAAACTGTAAAGGTAAATCAGGCAGTAAAAGTGCTATGAAATTAATATTCATTTAAAAAGAAGCACTTCAACTGACTTTGACAATTAATTTCAGTCACATTAAAGCAACTTGGACAGTAAAACTGGTGATGCTACAGAAAGAAGATGACAACTTATGGGACGGGAATGTTTTGTTTTTTAGGGAAATAAAGTAAAATAAAGTAAGATAAGAGAAACAGACAAGTATAGGTTAAGTTATTGTATTTCAAATATAAACGTAGAGAGGAAAAAAGACACTAGGATTATAGATCACGAGTACATTTTAAGCTGATTCACCTTGATTTGTCTTCTATTTTGTCTTGCTTTTCTTTTATTCTATACTTCTTACTTTTTGACTATTGTAGTGTATTATAAACACGTGTATTTGTGTGCATATTTTTGTGGGGTGAAGGGGTGGCAGACATTACACATACATGTTTTATGTGAAGTAATCATTGTGATAAATAACTTAAGTATTTTAAGAATATATACAGAAAATCGAAGAAACACCGTAAACTCCATTTTTTCTTTTGGTGCACCGCTGTGTCCTTTTAACTCTTTGGTGCGTCCTAATAGAAATAAACACAAACCCTGAGAACCTAACCCTAACCCTAAATATTCTAAACTGTTTATATGATGCCTTATATTTTTTCCTTCCATTGCTTCCACATCATAGGGTCTGCAAAGTGGATATAATTATTTTCAAACTCTTTTCTTCTAATGCAGATTTTTGGAGATACAAACAAGTACTCTCTTACCTCACTTACTACATGAAAACATGCCGTAAAACATTCATTTGCACAGACAAACCAGAATTGTGTTTACTTGACTTGTAGGCCACAAACAATTACTTTTCCTGTTAAATGTAACATTGAAGATCTTTTTTCATGATAGCTAATTGTTTTTCCTTGTAGTAGCAGCAGGGTTTATTGAAATCTCAGAAAATAAAGAGGATAGGAGACCATAAGAAGTGACAAAAGATGAAGATTGTTTTTTATGTGTTGAGAAAGAAAATGACTGACCTCTTTGCAGTGACGGCAACCTTCCTCTGGCAGAAAACGGAGACAGTGTTGGGAGTCGCTCCTCTGCCGGGCTCCACTACGATCTCCCACAGCGCTGAGTCACTGGGCCGCACCGCACTGAATGACAGACCCGATTTGACTGCTGCCCTGCAGTAAACATAAATAAATGAATACATAATCCAGTCAGTGCAAAGGATGAATTTAAGTCAAAACGATTAATTTACTCTTTGCGAGATGTCTCATTAACTAACTAAGGTTTGATGCAAGCTGTGTAAAGTAAAATACATTTGGTATACATATACCAACAAAGGTTTCATTACTACCAACGCAACACCTACATCAGATTGTTGTTTGTTGATTTGAGCTCAGCATTTAACAAAATCTCCCCCATGAAACTGAAGGCAGACTTAGCACTCTAGGCTTGAGTTTGGACTTCCTCACAAACAGACCCCAGGCAGTTCGGAGTGACACCACTCTAGTGTTAAACACTGGAACCCCCCAGGGCTGTGTGCTCAGCCCGCACCTGTTCACGGTGTTCATCCCGCACCGAGCCGATCATTATTGTGAGATGAACCCCAACAGGGTGAGCTGTACATTATCCCGCTTTTTACACAGCTACATACCAAATAAATCGATAATGTGACACAAAATATTGATTCAATTGATTTTGTTGATTTAAATAGGTGAATTTTTGCAACAGCTGACGTTGTGATATTGACCGGATTTTATTCTGCGTATTGTTATGATTGGACATGGTCCTCCATAGTCTATGATCGGGGGCGTCCATAGCAATAGTCTGTTTTACATAGCAGCGATCTGCTGTAAAGAAAAAACAGACTGTAGAATATTCAAATTGTCCAATCAAAATTGAGTATTCAGCAAAGCCATAGAGTATAATAATGCTCCAACATTGAACAGAAATACTTGAATTATGGCCATCTGTGTTTTCTGTATCTACAGCAATACTGTAAAAAAAGCTTTTGTAAAAGATGTCTTTACATTCTCTTTCTGTATACTATATATATTAGATCTCGGCCTGTTCGTTAGATGTTTTGTGTTGTGTTTGTACTTCCTGTTTTAGTTTGTTAATTACCTGTTCTCTGTTGTTTCTACTTCCTACCCCCAGGTGTTCCCAATCTGTTCGTTAGTGTCCTCACCTGTGTCTCGTTCTCTCTCACTTCTTGGTGTGTATATAGTCTGTTTTGTTTGTCTCTCGTTGGCAGTTTGTCTTTGTACTTTGATGTCAAGAGTTCCAGCATTAGTCCCGTCTTCCTGTTTCCCAAGCGTTTGATTCCCCGGCTTCCTCGACCTTGTTTCCGTGACTCGATTCTGCCCTTGCCTGATCCTTGTCTGCTGTGCTGTTACGCTGAGTATCTACCCGTGTACCAAACCTATTTCCGTGACCCGACTCTGCTCCTGGATTACCCCTTGATACTTTGTATGATCAACTGTCTATGGGTGTACCATAGCAACTGCAAAGTTTTCAGTAAAGACTTTCCATTCTACATTTATCTGCCTCTGTGTCGTGCAATTGAGTCCCACCTCCCTTCTGTCTTGATCGTACCGTTACAGTGTACTATAAAAACACTTACTTATAAGTAATTACACAAGTGTGTATGTATACTTATGCCTGTTTTGTATGTGTTCATTCATGTTGTACGTATGGAGTGTGGACTGGTACTTTAAGTGGTACCAGTTCACCTCCCGGGCGTAGCCGAGGTGTCCTTGAGCAAGGCACCGGACCTCCACACCATCTAATAATACTATCTAATCTTTACTGTGTGAAAGGAGGATTTAAATTTCTCAATTTCCATTTAACGAGGTGATTCACTGACAGACCGATGTGTCGCAGAATGAGAATTAGCAGGGGTATTTATTCCCATTAGCCCTGGGGACAACTGGGATCAGTTAATCAGATGTCTGATTCAGACACACACACACATCACTCTGCTGGGACTTTTATTGTGAATAATGTGAATGAAACAGACAGTTTTGATAAGGCAGACTTCTCTCTGCTAAATTGTTGAGTCAAATATCATTGGACAGGGTCATATAGCACTAATTTAAGGCTGAAAAAGTGATACGAGGGACACAAAACGCTTCTGATCGTTTAAAATGCAGTGCTTCACTAATCTGCACTCACACAGACACATAGCTACGAGGAGTGTTTCCAAAACAGGCTAATTTCCTTGTGGCGGGGATTCAACGAGGGGCTGGAAATGTTCCAGATAGACTTCAGCTCATGTTTACTCAAGAGCATCCGGCGTTCTTTTGTCTGCAAGATATTCGCACTGAGAAGAATTTGAAAAACTTCAACCTCGATAAAGTGTTGTATTAGGTTCGCAATCTAAGAATGCCTCTGACTTAAAGGAGCTGAAACAATCTTGATTTTACACTTATCGTCGGAACCAAATGAAAAGCAAAACGAAAGTAAACCTCTGTCACTTGTCCCATATGTTGATACCAGGAAGGACAGATCTACACTTCCACTATGTCTACCACAAATTATGTTCCTGCCATCAGCACTTATGATTTATTAGAAGTGTCAGTTTTCTGCTTTCTAGCAGCAGCCCTCTACCCCCCTCTTCATGGTCTGGTAGTGATACATTTAATTAATATACCACTTACCCAAAAGCGAAGCTTCGAAAGGATGATAATATACAATATAATATTCTTTTACATATTTGCCGCCCAGTAATGGATCAGAGAAGCAACCTACAATTTCATAGCAATCAACCTGTCTTTATGTGTGTTTTAACAAGCTGTAGTTTTATAATTTCAGCCACAAAACAGTACTCAAATAGATGAAGAATATTAAAACTGACAGATGACAAAATCTATTCATGCTACAGTACAATAAGGGTCAGTATGTATGTTCATGTTCAGTACACACATGATTAGTAATCAAACAGCAACCAGACTGATCAATAACCATTGAGACAGGGTCAAGGGCGGACACACACACACACACACACACACACACACACAACTCTCTCAAAACCTTGTAGCCAAAGGGAAAATTATATTTTCATTTGAATGAATGTTTAAAATATAACAAACATGAACTTTTATTTGATTATGTAGATCAAGCAGGTAAATCAAGAAAACATATTTGTATAAAATTGAGACAAATTTTGGAATATCTGTTGTAATTTCTAAACTTTTCTGATTTCTTCTTTTGTTTTAAAAAAAAAAGGGTGAGCATTTTTTATTCTGATCACACATTGTGTTTTAATTAAGGACAATTATAAAGTACAATAAACAATCTTTCCAAGATTTAAAAAGTTTTTTTTGCATATCACAATGTACCCGAACTACCTACATCCATCAACTCCTTTTCTTGCTGCTTGTCCAGCTCAGTATCACAGTGACAGCAGCACCTGATGACCATCCTTCCCAGAGGTACAAACCACTTCAACTGGCTCCTATTGAGTGTGGAGGAGCAGTAACTCAATGCCAAAATCTTCCTGGATCACTGAGTTTCTCGCCCACAAGCAGACACGAGCCTCCCCATGGAGAAACCTCATTTTGGCCACTTCTGTCCTTGCTCTTTGTCTTTGTCAGTCACTACCCAGAGATCATGACCACAGGTAGGGGGGGAACAGAATGGATATCGACCGGTAAAGTGAACAACTCTTCACTGCCGTTTTAGCCGACTCAGTCAATGTCTTTGTTTAAAAATGTGAAAGCTGGAGCAACTCTGTAGTAGTTTGCCTGTTTATTGTAATAGCCATTCATGTGTATACGTCAAAGCCTTATAGTTTCACTTTTTATGGTTACGTTTTTTACTAAACGTGAACTCTAGAAATGTTTGATATTCCATCTGAATAAATGTTTGTAACTCCATGTGAGGAGAATTTTGAAAAAAGATGATTTTGAATAACATTTAATTACAAGCCCCCTGGGTGCTTAACAGGTGGGTATGAACACACACACACACACACACACATACACACACTTGCACGCACACACACGCACACATCTACATTGTAAATCCTGGCAGTCAGCCCAGATCATCTCTTCTCTAAAGGGTTAACCTCTTGATTCATTTTCAATCAGGACCACAGATTATCTGGCCTAACCCTGCTGGAGTGGACTCAATCTTGGGCCAAAAGTGAAGCAGTGCAAGGATGCGGGGAATCAATCACTTTGCCAAGCTCCTCACAGCTAGCCTTCACTTTGACTTAACCACATGGATTTTGTCCCCTCTTCTTATAATAAAATACACAGACTAAAATCACTGACCGGACTGGAGGAACTTTATTGGCAGTCAGTAAATCAGTGTTTGGGGTATTTCAGGTGGAGAGGCTGTAAATCCCTCCAAATAGTCCAAACAACAGCAGATGTTAAAGGGTCAGCGTCTCTCTGACAAATCTTAATCACGTAATGTCAACAATGTTAGCAGCAGACCTACATTCAGGTCAATGGGCGTGTGTGTGCAGGCATGTTTGTGTCTGTGGATGGTAGGTATGGTATTTTAGAAGGGATTGAATGACACAGCCACAGGTTTAACTATGTGCCCTATGGATTAATACACACATCTCAACATTCCTCTGCCTTTGCCTGCATCCCGCTACAGATTACTGCAGGGTGGGTATGTTGTTTGCAGCATGATATCACTTAATCATGGGATTAGAGAAATAATTTGTCTTGCATTTCAAACATTACCATTAAACTGAGTAAAGACTGGAAATGCAAAACCTCACTGCGATGGCTTTACACTTTACTGATCTGAAGCATTTTGACAAAAACAATTTCACTTCAGTCAGTGATGTGCATCAAAAGGCAGCATGTAGAAACTTTGAAACAGATTGAACTGCGGGTGTCGGTGCGACAGGGCTGCTTTTATATTAACTTCACTTTTACCCACAGTAGTGAGGGAGATGTTAGTTATTTGTTTTCCTGCTCCATTAAATAGATGCATTATTTATGAAGTCAAATACCCAGAGAACCTTGTTGAACTGTTAGTGGGATATTGAGATATGGAAACCAGTGAATCATTTGCCAATTATTTCCCTGTTTATGGAAGAGTGCCCTCCATAACTCCCCCACTAACTGAGAAGTAGAAGTAGACAGGATATAACATGTCAGTAATTTATGAAGCCAGTGGAACTGGCAGACAACACAAGTCATGTTGGCGCTCAAGCATTTTACTGGATGGCCTTCATTGCGAGCCCCATCAGTATTCAAGTGCCTTAAGTAACCATTTAAATGCATTGAGCTTATCCTTCATGAAGACACTCAAATATACTGTTCATCACGGTGCTTCAACTTAGTTTCAGTCTCTTTTTCTGCTTCATATGTTTCAGTGACAATTAATTTTTATGTGAATCCTCCTAAACTCTTGGCCTCTGCAGACTCAGCAACATAGTTGAATAATCATAATGCTTTCTGGGAGTGACATTTGGAGATAAACACCATCTTACTTTATTTAGTTATGTAGGCCTAAAATGTGATGCATACTACAGTGTGTAATGCGGTTATCCTGTCTTTTAGCAGTTACAGGCTATAGCACTTACAGTTGTGGCTTACAAACTAACTACTTAGCTATCCACATCTGGCAACATCATCACCACTGTGCATGCAAAACAACCAGCACAATGTATCTAAAGTGCGTCTGACTTCTACAGAATAATACAGAAATGTTAAATCACATGTTAAAACAAAATATCCAAAACGTTTAAGGCAATGAATCCGAACTGTAGACACGAGTTAAGTCACAAAAACGAGAAGCAGAGCTGAACTTGACTGGTGTGAGACTTGGCTTGACTAGATTCAATTTGATGCAAGACATGTAAGCAAACCATTCAGGTTTCATATTTTGAACTTGTAAAATAACCACAACAGCACCATGCAGGCCTTGTATAGCCACATACTTTGAATAGTTAGTCCTCTACATTTAAATGACTTGGTTTCAGTTAGGCCGATGTAAAAAAACACCGGTTGAAAAATGTTTCAACCTGAAAGACTTTTGCCTTGGCTTGATCTCCACCTGAAGGACTAAACACATGGATGTAACCCAACTGACATAAGACTTAACTTGGACTTGCATAGAAATTTGAAAAAACAGCTCTGCACTGTACCTTCACTATCAAAGGCCAACGTAAAATCTAACACTAGAGGACAGGTTCGTATCCAAACTGTGGTGCACAGTTCAAGAAAATGTGTTTAAATTCCTACAAAGTAATCACCAAGCACTCTAAACTTGTGATGTGGTGTTGCCCATTGAATGAATATTGTCTGTTACCTATTGAGGTTAGATGAGAATATTAATACCACTCTTATGTACTGTACATCCAGTAAATAGGAGTTTCTGCTCAAGGCCAAGAAATATTCCGGCACACCCTTTAAAACTGCAACTGCTTGCCTAACTTGGCAAAAAAGTCAACACGCGTATTATCCACAATGTCAAACAATTAATTTGACAGTAGTCTGATAACGAAAAAGAGTGAAGGTCTCTCACCTGAGAATGAAATTTTCCAGGGTAGATGTGCTAGCCAGGAAGACATAGAAAGTAGCGACGTCTGTGGCCTTCAGGGGCTTGGAAGAGGTCTGGATCACTACAGCGCCTCCCAGCCTCAGTCGAAAAAAGGTGGGGTTCCCTGGTGGAGTTCTGAGCAGATTGACACTTCCTATTCGCTTCATCGGTGTCCCCGATCCCCCAGAGTCCCTTCCTCTTCCCACTCCGACACGTTGCAGGCTATCCTGTGGTGTACACTGGCCTGTCTGATCCCTCCGACTCTGGAAGTAGACCTCCACAAGGTTCCCCGGAAGCCCCTTAACTCCTTCGGTTCTTCCTGCTTCCCTGCTAGAACTGCCCGATCGGCTGCCTGAACTGAACCAGACAGGCTCTGGCTTCAGCTGAGCCACACAGAATCTACCTGGAGACACCAGGCATGCCCCACGAACTTCTTTCGTCTCCCAGAAGGCATAAGCCGTCACACAGTAAGCTCCATCCTTTGCCTTGGCTCCAGCGCTTTTACTACCATTATCCTCTTCAGACCCCATCCTTTCTTGACCAACAGTGATGTCACTACCTGTGGGCATGTGGAAGAGAATCTTTACAACAGGGGATGATGAACGAACCTGGCGGACTAAAATGACTGGCAGGATCGTGCGCCCACTGAGGAGCAGGTCTGGAGGGATCGGGGCATCCACAGTCAGGGGACCGTATGAAACGTTGACAGCTGGCTGGAGGAGCCCAGCGCCTTTACCAGTGATGAGAAAAGTCTGACTCTGAGCCTTTTGGCTGGAGTTCCTTGGCGGCTCTGGACTGTTCTGGCTCAGAAACACATGGTCCACATTGAGGACCTGGAAGTTTACACTGGGATAAACTGGAGATGGGGTGGAGGACGTCCCAATGTCCACAGCAGCCTTCTGACTCTCAACAACTGAGAAGGGAGAATTTACAAACAGGGATTAGTGCAATATCTACTCTACAGCGGCTTAAAGGTTTCAAATCTACTATAAAGATACACACAGTTGACACTAACAAAATAAGTCAGTTACTTTCATTGAGAGCATGGCAGGAAGATGAAGGGTTGAAAAGGGATGGCGACTGGAGGAACAAAGCAAAGGCTTGAGGACGGGGGTGAGTTGGGGTGCTACAGGGATCGATAAAAATTGATGAGGGCAGGTAGGTCATGTCGAGGAGCCAAGGGCTGTGAGACTCAGGGTAAAGGCAATGATTAATTTCCCCATGTAGTTCCTGCACTGAAAGAAAGTTGAGCAAAAGGAAAACACACAAGGTGGTAGACGAATGTACGCGAGACAAACAGGAGAGAGACGGGTTAGGCATAAAAAGGATTGGCCTTTAAAAATAAGGGTGCTGCCCAAAACTGGGATAGGAGATCGGCACTTTTGAACGTGAAAAAATTACTCGAAAAGTAATTACCGTACTGCAACATTAAGATAATTAATTTTTACCACCATCATAATCGTTCTGTAACCAAGAACATGAAGGGATTTTTTAACAGTTTTATGCTCAGCACATTTTTGCTTAAACTGCCTTTCAAGCAACTGCAAACCCAGGCTGTTCCTGTCTCGAAAAGGTTGAAGAGATTATTTACATGACCTTAACAAACCCCTATGAAAACCGAAACTCCTCCAAAGTGATTTACTTCTATAAAGGGCAGATATAACAGTCTAATGGGGTAGTTGGACTGATGGGAGAAGACCAAATCATTTCTATTACATACAATGTAAACAGATGGTAACAATTATAGTAAATCCACAGGTCGCATATTAAATGTTCAGCCAAGTGACACACTATGGCCAAATGGCCTCAATTTAAGGGAATTAAACACATTATATTCTCCATTGTAGTCATCATTTCTAGCACTAAGGCACAGGAGTACTACGTGTATAACTCTTGTGTGGTATTATGTGCACCAATATTCAGTTACACGTCAACAGAAATTTAATTTTTCCGCTCTTCACGTACTACTTCTATGAGATGCAATAAAGGGAATGGCAAATGCAATGTCTGAGTGATAAAAAGCCTCTCTCTTTAACTTCCATGAGATGACTGTTTTTCCCAACAGGATTCTGCATGTGACAGTTCCCACCTCCTCCTGCCAAAGACACTTGGTAGTTTGCCATCCTCCCTCCGTGTTGAAGTGCTTCAGAATTAATGTGCGTGTGTGTATGACTTTCTCTACCTCACAAAAAATTATTTCTCAGAGGGAGCTCCTTTCTAGCCCCCAAAATATCTTAGAGGTGATAAATCATTATTTTTCAAATTTTCTAACCAAAGTTCATGATTACTTCTGTGTATTAATTAATGTTCTTTCTGAAGGCAAAGGAAATTATATGGAAAGAAATATTGACGTCAGAGTTGATATTAAAAATTCAATATTCAGAAAAGCACACAGGAAACTGTCTTATAGATTCCAGGGTTAAAAATGATGCCTTGTGGAGTTTCTAATTAAAAAGGCCATAGTAGATATTGGCTGGTACACATCACATTTTGCATGATATCTGCAGAACTGAGGCAAATCAAAAGTCAAATTAAACGATATGCAAAGGTAAACACAATTGTACATCGATGCTTTATTTCTTTCTACCTGGGGCTATCAGAAGAAAAGATTAATCGTCCAATTTGTTTAAACTGGTATTATATGGGACTCTTTATCATCTACACTAAGGAGATGGAGTTTATCTATGAACAGACCTTTGAAAATAGGCCCCAGGCCAAGAATCAACTAATTAGATTTTGGTGATGATCCAGATCTGAGATTTCCACTTTCAGACGATTATTGGCTTTTACCCAGAAACAGGAATTAATAGTTAAAACATCATATCAAGGGACTTGATTCCAAATCCGAGCAAGTTTTGTAGGATAAATAAATCAATTTAAGTTTCAATAAATGCTGACTTTGGGTATAAGTTGGAGAATTATTCTTTGCCAGAAGTTTGTGCTGTCTAGTTTATTTTATCGTCAGTATTCTACTCCAACAAGCATGAGAGAGATGTCAGTATACTTTTCTTTTAAGTAAAAATAGGACATTTGTTGACAGTAATAGACCGGCCGGTGCCGTCCCAAGGTTGTAAACTCATCGTGTTACAATATGTATGTAAATTGCAGGTCCAAGCAATACATGGGGGGAAGAAAACATGAAGAGGAAAATAATCTGGTAAGGTCTCAGTCTGGTTCAAAACAAGACTGCACAATGTCTGACCATAAAGTGACTTAGAGAGAAAATAGTTCATTCTGAGATGATGATTAGAAGTAATGTTCATATTGCTAGTAAAAATTGGTCTGGGAGAAAAAAATGTAAAATAAAAAAGTGTTTGAATGAAGCCTTCCCTTCTTTGGTAAAAATCATGCGATAAAATCACAGTATTTTCACTTGCAGTCTTTGATCTAGGCTTAAAATGAGTCCACTGCATTAGTGAACAAATTATTTATTGATCACATATTCATTTGGCAAGTCCTGGCTGGAACCCAAGAAGTATCTTTACTTGTCACATTAGAAGAACTATTTTAACTATTTTAACTTCTATTGTAAATGTTAGTTCAATGTCAGACGGGCTCGCTGACACAACAGGCGGCACATCTGTGACTGGAATGAAAGACAAGGCGGCCATGCATATTCAGATAGCCCATGTGGAGAAGATATCAAAGGCTGAACACTATCACTTAGACACGCATTAAAAGCACAGCTGCACAGCTGAGTCCTGCACTACTGTAGAAATACAGCAGTCCTACATACTATGTATGATGAAAAATGCACATATGTGCAGATATAAACCCAGCCAATCTCACAAAGTAGTCTTTCTCATGATATCGCTATCAGAGAGAGACAGACAGTTTATACTTTGACTTCATAGCTCCCAATGCAGGTTATCTTTAAACAACCAGAGAAACAGCTGTGCAACCACAGCTTCAAGCCTCTTTAATCCCACAGATGAGGCTTTCCGATGCACACTGGAGAGCGTGTTGTCACTTTCATTTAGGCAGAGGGACAAGGGAATGGACAGAGGGCATGGGTAGTAACCACAAAACCTTTTTTTTAAGTATATAGGGAAACGTCCTTAAAAAGCCAGTCACCTGAACACACAATAGTGACAACAAAATGTGAACATTTTCCAAACTGGTTCTATATTGTTAAGGCTCACTTCTCAAACACCTCCTCCTCCTAATCTACACAATAACTGCAATGTCTTTTAATGGGCCTACTAAAGGTTTGTGCTAATAATAGGCTAAAGGAAACAGATTACACCATAATTTAAATCAAATCAAAGCATAAACAAGAGCTCATATTCTCATTTAATCTCCATTCCCTTGTAAACACAGTTGGAACTTCCTTGGGTCTGCTCCAACACACATGACCAATAGATGAATAAAATCAGAAAAGAGTTCATGAAAAGCATTTATAGAGCTCACCTTTAACAGCTGTAAGAACAGCCACTGCGACCACAGGGAACAATGAACGGAGGGGAAAGTTCAGCATCATTTCAGCAAAATTGCAGGTTCTGCTGCGCCCTCCGGTGCGCACCTATAGGTGAGTTTTGGTGACTATCTGCAGTCGGTTGAAAGTAAGCGATGGAGTCAAATGACTACATTGTCTGATGTCCGGTAAAATTACTTAATCTGACTGTAGAGGATCAAATAAAATAAAAAAATGGCGGTTTACTTCTTTATCCACATAAAGCTTCTGTCGGAATAGTTTTGGTGCTTTTGGTTCCTCTGAATGATGAGAGGGATGTTTTCCAACGGGAGCACACGGCTCGAGCTGGCACGCTAGGACAGCAACAGGCGCGGCTATTCCCATGATAGAAATCAGTAAACATGTGGCCTCTGTCAGATTAAGCAGACCCACGTGGGTGGGTAGGGGAAGAGCTGCGAGCAAATTAAATGCACATGAGGTCAAGGGGATCAGTGGTTTCTCTACGAGTTTAAATGTTGTGACATTTTAAATGTGATTTAACAAATTAAGGATATGATTCTGGGCACATTTATATGCAGGAACACATCATGATTATTGTGGTGAGGATTATTATAATAATAATACTTATTATTTTATTTTATTATAATTATTATAATAATGATAATATTGTTATGAACATTCTTTTTTAAATAAAAAGCCATTGAGAAAAGCCTTCTTTCCTCCCTCATTTTTGAACTTGTAATATCTTTATATATATATATATTTTTTTTTAAAGGCTACGTTTAAATTTCTTCTAAGAAATTCACAGATGTTTAAATAAAACTCTGGAGGCCTTTGTATTAATCACGACTTTACTTAAACCAGTTTTTAAGGGGAAAAAAGTTTAGTGCAGATTTTGCCAGCTGTTTGCTGCATATTGTCAGTCCACAGCATCACATGGGATCATTCTGTGTAGGATGGAGCAGATGGATGCAGGCACTATAGCTAAAGCCTTGCGGTGTCACACAGCACACTATACATTTGGCAACAACTGATCAGTAAACAGTAAAAATCGATTACTGACAATTTGAGACAACCTCACATATGTGTCCGACCCACACATCAAATAAAGTAAAGTAGAACTATATTGTTTCTGGGCTACATCAGGCCTTCAGGCCACGTTTAATTTCTTAACACTACTGGGTAATTATGTATTTTCTTCCCACTCTATGTGTATCACTTCATCTGCCTTGACCTACAATTCTATACACTCATTATAACAAAGTACATTGAGCATTAGTGTGAGTTCAAAGCCTGAACTGAAATAGCATGGTGTCTTGTTTTAGTGTGCCCTTCAACCAGGGAGACGATAATATGAGCAGCTTTGTGTCTCAGAGGGGGGTTATGCAGTTTAAGCACAGTGGCGCTGTTTCTGCACAGAGACATTGCACTAAGTGCACGGTTAAAAAGTGTTTAATGAGCTTGGTCAGAATAGTCTTCACTTCTCCACTCTCCAACATCCACCTACATATCTGTACATTGAAACAAATGTGCTATTCTAGCAGACTACGACAACAAAACCTACTTTGTCCACTGCCTCATTGCCGGTTTTATTGCACGGTGGCACCAGTGTCGAGGTGACAGAATTATGCATGCATGCATCATTGGCAAATAAACATTTTTTCTCCCGACAGCAGAGGCTGATTAGAATAAATGTGTGCCTTAGAGAGATATTTAGGGATCTCTAAATGCCAATAAAACTTTGAAGAACTAATGGAGTCTGTATTATCTCAGGAGAGGAACTTTATTTTACTGTACACAGTGCTGTAGGGTTTACAGTGGAGGGTTAGTACTTGCATTGCATTTTGAAGCTACTGAGCTTTAATTCGAGCAGTCTGTCTGTGGTTTTGGCTGGATGAGATTATTTAAACTGACAGTGGCAGAGGTCACCGACTATTGAGTCTGGGAATCTCTCCAGAACTCAGTTGTTGTTCCAGATACCTCAGTGAAACCTGGCAAATATTGTTTTGTTGTCCAAAGAATCGATTTAATATTGTATCGTGATGAAACTTGTGATTTACACCCTTAATGCTAAGTGCTGATTAGCTCATTTTAGCATGCTAACATGCTAAACTAAGATGGTGGACATTGTAAAACCTGCTAAACATCGACATGTTAGCATTTAGCTCAAAGCACAACTGTTAGCTGCTAGCATGACTGTAGACTCTGTACTAAGACAATCTATTACAAATTGTTAATGTGACATTGGTTTGAAATACATATTCAGATTTTGGCTGACGTTTCAAGGCTGCATAGAAATAAATTGTATGTTAATAAGCAGCCTACTATGTCTGCCCACTAATCTGTTTGTACCCCAAAATGAAATCACACTATCTATTTACATGCGTTCGCTCCGTCACCGTCTTTGCTTCCTCACTCATGTGACATTCATATCTCTAACGCTACTTATTGAATTTTGTTAAAACTGGAAGTAATGCAAAAGACTTTATTACTTGCATTTTCAAAATTGGACCTGATTTTATATGAAA
This sequence comes from Cottoperca gobio, assembly GCF_900634415.1. Lineage (NCBI taxonomy): Eukaryota > Metazoa > Chordata > Actinopteri > Perciformes > Bovichtidae > Cottoperca > Cottoperca gobio. Next base: position 10,624,793 of record NC_041366.1, read on the forward strand.
GCATGACACCAGAAAACAGAATCTGCACTCTGTTTCTTGCTCCTCACCTGTTGAAGAGTGCACCCCTCTCCATTTAACATCCAAACATGATAACACACATGATTAATGCTGGAAGTTGAAATTTACTACAAAAGAAACCAGCAAAAACAAAAGGCTCCAATAATAAATATACGAAAAACAATTGACATCTTAAAGACGTTCAGAGAAAAAATTACTTCAAAACAACAAATGTACAATATAAATAACAAAAATGGAAAATACAACTGCATTACGGAAGTGTATGTGTATGAACAAATCAGGATAGGTTATATCAAAGCTTTCATCTGGAAGTTGACATCTCGGTGATCTATGACCTGACTCCTCGGGGCACACATCTATTAACCTTTACTGACAGTAATCCAGCTCAGTGATGGATATTGAACTACAGAAATGTTTCATTTTAATAATCCCATTGTCCTAACTTTCATCAATCAATCACACATGGATTAGATCAAGTCATCTCAATGGCATCCTTTTGATGCTGCAGGTGAGCACATGAATAGAATATTACCAGAAAACGTGGTTCAAGAAGATCTGAGACCGTTGGAGCCGTGAGCAATCATAAAGCCCTCTGAGTGTAAATCATTGATAACTGCTTCTGTATTCTCTACTCTGATCTCCAGGGAGTGCTGGAGTCCAGTTTCTGAACATAAAGTGGCCGTTACACCCGTAACACTTAGCATTACAGCCACAGCCACCCAGTCTTTTCAACACTCATGGTGCTAGAGCTTTGAATGCTCTCCAGACAAAGATGACTCACCAAGGAGAGGCGTAGGCCCGTGCCCCGGCTTCCACCTTTCGGCAACATTCTTCGACTGATGACGAATGAGTGCAGCACGGCCATCACAAACATCGGTTTTCCAGCCGGGCAGGGGGCCTTGAATGAGTTACCGGCCAGGTGGTATATCCACCCACCAGCAGCCTGGACAGGTAAGAAGCTTGCCTCAAACCACCTGCTGGGAAACACATTACTGCTGGAGGAACCTTTTAGTGTGATCTAGTTTTTTTGGTCAAGAATGGTGAAAAGTGCTGACAAAAGGTTAAAACATAAAACATACTGAAAGCTCAAGGTCATATCACAGCATCATGTTTGTATAGGTATGACTAGTATGTCTCAGTAATAGTCAGTTGTTTTAGTATGCAAATTAATGATTTGTATTTTATTAATGCAAGGCTGGATTATTACCATGCATAGCAGCTACATTCTTGCGATTTCACACGAAAGTCCATCTTGGCAGGCTTTAAGTAATGCACTTGTGTCCGAATGACAGTGAGCAATCAGCGTAAAGGTACAAGAATACAAAAACAATTAATGCAAAAAATGGGATAAAAGGGGGTTAAATAGGGGCCCAAATGTCATTTTTGCCCTTGGGCCCTCAAGCTGGCGGATTCGTCCCTGTATGCCTCCATAGAAGGATATATAACATATAATATAAAAGCAGAAAGTTGTTACATGCAAAGCAATTTAAAGTGCCATGCACGTATCCCCTAAACTTCTCTACCACACTACTACTGTATGAGCTTAGGGAAGTTTTAAAAACGGTTCCCAGAGACTTCAAAAGAAATCTCCAACTCGTCTCTCGGTATATCAAAGTCAAATTAAAATATTTTACCTGGGAGATCCCTGCTGTGATTTTGGTGCAGGAGGGTCAAATGGATGTTGAGTGTTTAACTGGCACTCTGAGGTTTTGTGAAATATTCAAAAAGGCCAGCAGAAGATGGATGTCTCCCTATGCCCCCCTCTGGTGGCGTGGCAGGCGGGACGGAAGCGAGTGATAAAGAGGTTACAACCGGCAAGAATTTTAAACACCCATTGGCCCTCGGGGACTCCACAGACTTACAGCTCAATACTGATATGTTGGATAGCGAGGGGAAATAAGGACACGAAGGAACGGCAGAGGAGATAGTGGAAAAAGGAGGTGGGGGGGGGGGGGGGGGGGAGGACAGGGAGGGAGGAGGGCAAATATATTAGAAGCAACAAAACAAATAATCATTGACTTACAAATTCAATCTCCTTCTTCTCTTGCCTCCCTCAGCATAACCACACTGAAACACTGCAGTATTCGCTCAGTGTTTCAGGTTCTTCTTTGCTTAAATAATCATTAAAAATTAAGCAAATGGTAAAAAAAAAAAAAAAAATGCATGGAGAGGAGGATTTAGAGAAAATCAGCCCTGTTTTTATGAAGTGGATTTTGTGTCTGTGTGCTCGTGGTAACTGTGTTAACATCAGCAAATGTTGAATAAGACATTAAATACGTCGATGAGATCTAGGTTTTCCACTTTCTGTATCACATCATTGTGAAACTGCAGTCCTCTCAATAACAGACTGTCACAGGGCATCTGAGAAACACTGCTGCCCTCCTGAGGAGCTTGTTGGAACAGCACAAATACAGCCATATGTAGAAAACAAAATGAAATCAATTGTAAGACATTTGGCTGTTGTTTCAATGGGTTTTTATTTTTTATTTGAAGGAATACCCAGCGCTGACTTTAAATCTGCCCGCCTCTCATTGAAATGTTCCCAGCCTTCATGTACATTTTGGTGGACACAGTTTCTGGTGAAATATCACACAGAGAGAAAGGGAAGAGAAGAATCGTAGTTACAAAAATATACAAACTTTATCTCTCTTTTGTGGACTTACTGTACTGAAGTGAGAGAAATATTGATGAATTTGAAGTTATTTCGTATTCAGAAATGACACAAATTATTCACAACCAAGCATCTTTGTTGGATCTCAGACTTTGTGAACTTTGAGAAGTCAGTCATGAGTTTTCAGGCTCTTTCCAGTCAGAGAGAGTTTAACGTCATGGACGAGAGTCAACATCTGTTGTACTTCAGATCTCGTTTATTACAGCACTTCACTTATTTCTTGCTGTTGTCCTTTGCCTCGTTAATTAGAAATCAAATTTCTACTGACAGTCCAGTCTTGTTTTTTTATGATCCTCCCAGCAGGCTCGTGTGAACTCAGCATTGTCACCAAACCCTTCATCGCTGCTGAAATGACAGGATATGATAGGATGTGATGTTCTGGGCTGAATGACAGCCTAGCGCTGGATAACTGTCACTGTCATTCTGTTAATGAGCGCGAGGCGTCACGGAGAATTTTCAAAAGCTGATTCAGGGATTTTTGATCGAAACTGTGGGTGTGCCATTAAGCGACCTATGACATAGCGACCAATACTGACTGACACTGAGTGAAGCTGCTGAAAGTATCATCCATTGTGTCATCCATGTGTTACAGAGCGTACTATGTATTTCCACAGATAGAGCTCTGGAATATATTTGACTGCACCGATTAGCACACAGTCTCTATTGACAAGCCTGTTACCCTATAAGAGCCATTTATATTCTGCCGAGTCACTGGGAAGAAGATGAGCATATTGTTTTGCAGATGACTGTGAAAAGATGAAACCTTGGTGATGGTGTCTGATATTGATCGTGATATACAAACCAAGGTTACGTCACTAAAATGTGCCCATCAGAGCATGTACTGACATATAGGATGATGTCCTTTCAGCTGATGTCAGATGATACAGTACATGTCTACCTTCCCACATATACAAAAATGTTGATTAAAGATACAATCAAATAGAGCCATCAGTCAGGTCCATCAGTCCAGGATACGAAAATATGATTGGACATTTTGTCAACTTTCACTCAACAAGACTTTTAATATTCTTTATGAATTAATTACGTAGCTTTAAACATTATCAGGATGATGTATTACTGGAATGATCTCGTAAGACAAATCTAACTAATATATATCACCATGAAACTTTACCAGTTGATTGCTGACATTTAGGACAAGTTTGAGTTTTCTGAAATGTTATGTTTAAATATGTTAATTATTAATTACCTTATTAAATATGTGTTGATTTGCGTACAGGACCGAAACAGAAATCTGAACATTGGATAAAGCCAGGTTCAAAATTCTTGTTTCATTTTATTTATTTATTTATTTATAGAGTCAAATTCAGAGTCATATTAGAGAAATAAAATGTTATATAAATCAGGCTATGAATGATATATGAACAAACCTTCTGTAAAAACCGTCAGAATATGGATCAGAATTCAACTGGAACGTTTGGTGAATGAAGGTGCTACTGAAGTGGAGATTTCGAACTCAATGTGTAAAAATAATGTAATTAATATATTTCACCATGAAACTTCCCCAGTTGATTACTTACATTATGTAAATACATTTTTGTATTACAAGTTTTCAGAAATGTTATGTTTAAATATGCAAGTGAGGCATTATCTAACGCTAACTTTTGGTGAAGTGAAATCTATACACGCAAATAGACAAAGTAAATTAAACACACTAAATGTGAATTGTGGATGTTTTCGTTCCACTCATCTGTAAGATATGTTATGGGAATAATCCAAACTCTCAGAATCGACCAGTGCATGAAAAAACAATGTGTTTGCCTGCAGTGTCTCCGCAGAATACCAGAATATTAGATTCACTTCCATTTGTTCTGTATATGTCAAAGGGTCAGAGTCACGCAGGGTCGAACATTTCCTGCAGTATTAAACACAACATCTGCTCTTCAGTGAAAACACACAACATGCACAAATAAATGTAAACAACGATTTTTCTAAAAAATATCAAATTTAATTTGGTTATAAAAGTTGTATTTTTTCACATGCACACCCACACATAATGAATCACCATAAATACTGTCCAATGATTTCTTTTTTTCTATTTTTAAACTTTGATTCACAAAGCAAGCACATACGGTGGACCGATACATCTGATTTGAAAGGACACTATGGAGAATGCTCGCGGTCTGTTACAGGGAGAGGAACTCTCAGTGTGCTAACAAAAAGGCTGTCGTAAAATCAAGTAGAAACATTTATAAATTATCTACAAATGGATCAAAGTACAAAAGAGCTACAGCGTTTAGAGACACTACACCCATTCACAAGTGAATGATTTTGGTATTGGGACACCATGTGACAGTAATTCAACTTTGCGACTTTGTGAGTGAGAAACTATACATAAACAGCTTTGGAACAAAAAATCATGTAAACCTATTGCCAGCTGAACTTTTCTTACATTCCATTTTGGCAAAAAACCCTCTCTTGTCATTGCATTTAATCAATAATATTAATAAATATTGAGGAGAGAGAACCCTCAAGTGCAAAATGACATAAGGGACAACTGGAGATAAATTGGATACAATGGATATTTAAAACGGAACAGAGAGAGAAGTGTTTTAATTATTAAAGCTATGAGACATACTATCCCTCCTGTTAGGAATTGAGTTCTTGAGCACTTTTAGAAACCTCCACAGCATACATAATGTTGTATTTCTCTTTGTAATCCGAGATATATTTGCTTTCAAAAATGAAATTTCATCGTATTATTTCTATAATCTTGTACAATTAACACACACACACGCACGCGCACACACACACACTTACACTTACACACACACACACACACACACACAATGTCTCTTGAAATCCAAAAACGAAGGGAGAATGGGTTGTGTTTGGGTATGGTACAGGTTTTCAAAGGTTGAATTTCAAATTTAGGTCACAAAAGAAAATGTGAAATTGAAGATCCATGCTGAATATAAGGTAAAGTTTATGACTTAAAGCGGAACTGAATATTTAAAAAAAAAAAAGAGACTTTCAAACAAGTAAAACTAATTAATTGCGGTCATTCATTTTCACTAATCACACAGAACACTTCATTCAAGTTCCAGTGTTTTCTCCCTCCAAGCAGTCTCATCTCTCTTGTAATAAAGACACATTTTGGAGCTTTTTACACTGACAGTGAATTAGGAACTGAATTAATAGACCGTCAGCGTGACAGCCTGCAGGATATTAAATAGTTTACACTAATCTGATGTTTGAGTGGCATTATGCAAATATTAAAGATTAAAGATTGATTGTTTCTGAAGACTCGATTAAATATATGAAACATTCTCCACACAGTCTCCAGACTTTGAATACATGTTAAATTGTTAAATCATCTAAGATCATAGTAATAAAATGTGTTCTGTACTAGAATCCCTTTTAAAATGTATACAAGCTGTGTAACGTGTTATGGTATAGTCCTTATGTACTGTAAGTACAAGTCATGTAGAGCATAAATGTAACCAGATACGAAAAGATAAATCAGTTTGTATTTCTCTCCACAGACCTCAGGTCGATGAAACAGAACCAGTGAACAATGCACACCTTGACATTTTTGATGTTGTAATTTCTATGAGGCTTTAACGTGGACCGCTATATCAACATGAGACAACAAAACTGAACAGAGCACAGGCAATGGAGGTAGCAGCGCATCACTAAATCACAGGACCCACCCGTAGCTACATGGCCTCTCCTACAGAAAACAAAAACAAAAACAAGTGAACTAGAAACATGAACGGTGCCAAACATGAATGCATCACATACTGCCTTACACACACTCACTCACAAACAGGCACACAAAACATGTCTTTTACCAATCAGAACACCCACCTTTGTGCAATAGGAAGACAGACACAAAATTTAGTCTTGAACTAGGCGTTTCATGACAGTTTGACAGCGAGGACAACAAACACTTCTGCTCTTATTTAATTCTCGAAAATGACGAGCGACCAGTCATGAAACAAAAAAAACCCTGATGTAACGCAAACGAGGAATGTCACGCTCATATTGTTTTCATAAAGGCCACTGAAACAGCTAAGCTCGCCCGGTGTCTCTGACGTTTAATGCCCAATCTGCTATTCTTTAAAAAAAAAAATGCCTTTCATCACAGAAATAGAAATAAACTCCACTCAAGTGGAAGTGTTTCTTTTCTTCCCACATTATGCTACTGCCTCTCTATGATATTGCACTGAATAAAGCCTGTTGTGTTAGCAGCCAGCATTACTTCACAGAATGCCTCAATAACAGTGTAGTCTATTTGAGATTTTCTTAGAGGAGTATGGTCTCTGTTTCCTTGTAGTGACAACATCAAAACACAGAAATTTATGTTTTTTTGGCTGAGAAAAAAAGTAACTTAGATGTAATCAGATGCTTTGTTTTCACAGCTACCCTGCTTGAAACAAATAGTTTCTTTGATTAATGATAAAGAAAAATAAAGAAAAAACATGTCATGAAAATCCTAGTTTTTTTTTTTGTCATCCTTTGATTTAAAATACATCACAGTAATATTTTTTTGTGTCTGCAGGTGACCTCTCTTGATTTTGGCACTGCACTGTACATAATTTAGTTGATTTGTATCCATACATGAATAAGTGTTTCACTTGTTATATTAAAATAGGCTCACGCAGTCCAGGAGACAAAGCTCACATCCTCTCTGTCATGTGCTGTTGGATCAGAGTTGATTGTATGGATGCAATATACAGAGCCCGTCATGTGCACGTGTTGTACATGTATGCTTTTTATTTTTATTTCACAGGGGAGAGTCTCTTCAGGAGCTTCTTCCCCTTGGAAAGTAGTCCTTTCTTCTTTTTGTTTGCCAGATCTTGGTCCCGGGGGTCTCTGGGCTCCAGCGGGAGTCGGGGGCCCCTTGCAGGGCTGAGGGGTCTCATGGTGCCTGGGAGGAGGGGCCGAACGATGGGGGACGGCGCTCGGACCGGTGTGGCGCCGTTGTCGACCGTGTCGGTGGTTTCTGTGGTGACCTGAGGAGAGAAGTGATGGGTGGAGGCATGGGGCAGCGTTTTACAAAAGAAGCAACACTTTCACACTGCAGACTGTCTGTCTGTATCTGTCTGTCTGTCTGTCTGTCTGTCTGTCTGTCTGTCTGTCTGTCTGTCTGTCTGTCTGTCTGTCTGTCTATCTGTCTGTCTATCTGTCTGTCTAATCATTTGTCTGTCTGTCTGTCTGTATCTGTCTGTCTATCTGTCTGTCTGTCTGAATCTGTCTATCTGTCTGTCTATCTATCTGTCTGTCTGTCTGTCTGTCTGTCTGTCTGTCTGTCTATCTGTCTGTCTAATCATTTGTCTGTCTGTCTGTCTGTATCTGTCTGTCTGTCTGTCTGTCTGTCTGAATCTGTCTATCTGTCTGTATATGTCTGTCTGTCTGTCTGTCTGTCTGTCTATCTGTCTGTCTGTCTGTCTGTCTGAGTTCTTCATCAAACTATTTGATATAGTTATCTATAACTAACTCTGGTAAGGACATTATATTTTTGTTTGTTACTTTGTATTACACTTTATGGAAGGTTATTCTTTACTCTTAACGTTACCAAATGTCAGATGTATCACATGACTCTGCGGCACAAAGTGTCAAGTATTTTAATGCAGATTTCAATAAGCTAAATGTTTTCTATTATTAAAAGTAGAAAGAAGTTAGAAGAGGAATATGCAGCCTTGGCAACAATTTGCGTCCTCTATCTTTCCTAATCATGTACAGAATATTAACAGGCACTATAAATATATATAATTACAGTTTTGAGTTGGATTCTACCTTTTTTTTTTGTTGCTTAAATTCAGTTTATAGTTAAGATTTGTTATTTATGTTGTGTTTTGTGATTCTAATGTGTGATTTGCTGTAACTGTCGCAATTTCCCTTTAGTATTAATAAAGTTCTCTATCTATCTAAGTTTTACAATTAATATTATTAGTGAAATTAAATTCAAACACACACACACACACACACAACCACACACACACACACACACACACACACACATTGTACATATGTAGAGGAAACACTGAGGAGGAGGAAGCCATCAAATGTTGAGCACGACATCAGCACACCACAGAGCCGGAGAAGTCCACCATCAGTAGGCCATGAGGGAACATACAGTACAGTCATATACAACACCCAGGGACACAACTGTAGATACCATGCTTCTCATCTAATGCAGCAGCTGCACATACAGTTATGCGTTTGTAAGCATCATCAGTAAGATGATGGTTTTATTTTGATATTATGGAGTCTCGATTTCTTAGACTGTGGTCCAAATTGTCAGTGATGTATCATGAATGCTTTGGGTGACAAAAGATTATGCTTTTCCAAATTGTGAGGCCAATATTATCCGCATTTTGAGATAAATATGTCTGCGAAAATGTACCAAAACATTTCAGGTACACTCAACCCAGGAAGAATTACAAACTTTACTGATCTGAAACGCCACAGTGAAACACTTGACAAGTGCTTCCATAATGTAAAGTGGCATTTAAAAGCATTGGTGCATTACGCAAGCTGTGTGCATTAGAGCCGGGAGTTTGGTATCTCAAGTTGCCGACTTACTGTACAAGGCAGACAGAGCCATTTATGGTGTGAAATGAACAATCTTCTTCTGTTTGTTTGTTTAGTTTTGCCAAGCGGGTGAGGAAAAACAAAAAAGAAATCAGATGTGGCAGCATAGTCACCGTCGCTAAAACCCACACCACTATGAAAACTGAAAACAACAACAACAACAACACCAACACAAAGGAACACAGAGCGCAAAAAAGAATGTTTTTAATATCCAATTTCTTCTTTTATTGTTCCATTGTAACAATACAGTATGGATGTATCAGTGCTGCGATTACTTTTGTCTCTCCAGCTCAGAGCAAACATGGCATATCCACTGTCAACAGGGCTGAAAAATAGATTTGATGTGTGTGCAATATACATAAAGAAACAAAGCCTCTTTAAGGAAATACAGCAGTCGAGCCAAGAAAGTTATTATAAAATGTATCAAGTTTGAAAAAGGCATGCTTTTCTCTCTTTTTCATCTTTAAAGTTTTCTCTCAAATCGTTTATTTCAGTGTCATTGGGTAGCCATCGTTATGTGTTAATAAAGCACTTATTATTATACACAATAACCACCATTTGATTTTGTGTTTCAGTGCAAAGGAGGTACCAAATTATCTTGTGTAAGGAATGGGTTGAGCTTTTTTCAAGTCCTCCCTCAACCAGTGCTACATGCATAAATCACCCGCAGAGCTCCCACAGTCTATCCTCTCTCTCTGTCCATGTCAGGCTTTGCTTCTTCCTTTCTCTGAGACTCAGAAAGGTGTTAACACTGGATTTTTTTCCCCTTTTCCAAAGGGTGAGGGGGGAGGAGGAGGAGGAGGAGGAGGAGGAGGGGAATTGTTAGTTTGTATAGAGTCACCACTGTCACCACATGGACAAACACACACAATGAACAGCACACAGACGACAAGTGGAGGAAGCGAGAGACGGAAATCAAGAGAGAGGACGGAGGATGGATGAACACAGGGCCTAGCGCTGAGAGCGGCGATGATGATGTACCCGTTTGCCCTCTGAGACGGTGGCGGCAGAGTTGGCAGGGGGCCGGTTGGCAGGCTCTTCCTGGGGGTGGTGGGATGGAGTATCAGTCAGATACACCTCCACGTCATCAGGCACTTCTTCCAGGAAGTTAGAGGGAACCAGACCGCGGTGGCCGTTGATCTCACCCTGTGGACGGAAATGAGGAGACATTTCTGTCAGAACATGATACATTTAATACTAAATACACAGTGGCGGGCCGTGCATTTCACACCTAGGCCTTCAGTGATGTCCTACACAGTCCTACCTGAATTATTCCCCCTCTTAATACCGTCATTATGACGCCATGGCTCTAGAAACTATACAGACAGAAACGCAGTATAACCGGGCGTTGCATCACCCTAACAACAGAGTTATATTAATATTTACGAAACATTTAGTTGTAAATAGCAGGCATTCCCAGCAGTACAATGTGCAGTGCCTCTCGGAGGCTGTGAGCCGGGGGTACCGCTCGTAGTTAGTGATTTGAAAGTGGCGGACAAACCCTTCTCCCGGCTGTGATAGGCTCGCTAGCGTCGGGGTTGGTCGGTCTCTTCTCATGATGTCTAGCTTTTCTTGAAAAGTTTGTCTTGAAAATGGCGTTGTAATTATATCTGCGACCAAATCGATCTCTTCTCCTCCTTCAGCCATTGTGGGTTGAAAAAAAACAGCTTGTAGAAATCTACACAAATTAGCTCGTTCAAGTTTGCTAGCTCTGCATAGCTCTGCCTCTCAATAGTGCATATCCAATCAAAAGACGTGCACGTGCTGACGTTATCGTATGCCTGCTAGCTGGCCTCGGTGTCGCCAAATCGAAATCTGATTGGTTAACGCCACAGTTTTGTTCCGTTCACTTTAAGCTACAGGCGCCCGCACTGTTGATTCTGAAGGCCTAAGGGCAGATTTCTTGGACCCTGGCAACACATGATGGCTGAAATATGATTGGATAAAAGCTCTAACATAAAGGCCAGCCCTCCAAATCTCCATCTCGAGGCTGGAAGCAGCGCAGCCAAGAGAAAAGCTATGAAATGAAGAGAATAGACTATGGGGAATAATTTAATACAGATTTGTGGAAAGAATATATAAAAATTAAATGTATATTCAGATGATGTTTAGGCCAGCAGAGAAGGCCTTGCTGGCCCTGACGGCCCACCACTGTAAATATATAACATGTCATATACAGCATATGCACTGTTTCGCCTCTAATTTCTCTTAAGTCACTTTCCAGCAAATATATTTTTTCTTTCTTCTCCAAAATCAGGAGTTAATACAAGGAAAGGCCTTTATGTTAAAGATTCCATATTCTATTAAATAAGCTTAATTGCCGAGAGTGTCAAGAGAAGATTGAAACTCAGAAAAGACGCATTAAGACCAGAACATCCAGGTTCCAGAACAGCACATATCCTGAAGCTGTCCGCCTCCTGAACACAAACAAAGCACTGCAGGCCACTCTGCAGGTACAATAATTGTGCAGATGTTTTTAATGCACTTGTGGCACTTTATCTAGTGCTTTAATGTTTCTGTTTTCCCTATAGGCGCTAGTGTTTCATCTATGATGTTCCTATGTGTTGGATTTTATTTTACTGTTTTATGCTTTGATGATTATTTTATAGGTATGGATATTATTGGATACTCTCTCTTTTAAGGTATTAGGTGTATTTACTATATTTGTCTTTGTCTTTGTTTAAGTGAGTTTACTAAGACACTTTTCAATCAACCATGTTGATATAGGAAAAAAGTCTTGAATGTTGATACCACTCTCAAAAATATATAATTAATAATCTGCCAACCAGCACCTCTAAAAAAGATGAGCACGTTATATTTTGTTTGTTTAACGTGTGCAACAAACGAAGGTGAAAAAATGACAGTTCAGTTTTTGTACAGATTAAACAAACACAATATAAAGTGGTGAAAAGAAAAGCAAGCATGGCCAAGCAGCACTCACATAATAGAATCCGTCTTCGTCAATATCTCCAAACACAGCCATGATGTCACCAGCGCAGAAGGTCATCTCAGCCTGTCAGGAGACAGAGATACAGAAAGGGATATACAAGGAATACCATCCAAGTAAAGTCCACTATGTCTTAATCTGTTCTGTCCTTATTTGTTTATGTATATTTATCATCTGATGCAGCACTTCCTTGGATCTGTAAGTCTGTGTGTGTTCAGCAACGGGCCCCAAGCAGTTAGTGATACCTCGACATCAACATTAGGGGAGCTCTCTCGGGGGTCGTAGTCGTACAGGGCCACCATCCTCCTCGACGCCTGATCTCGGCGGAGGCCTCTTCTGTTCTGTTCTGGAAGCAATAACGGACCATATTTTAACATCAAGTATTCCATCTCGTGTTTTCATTCATAATTCAACCCCACTGACTCTGAAGCAGTTCCATAACTGGAGCAGATCTCTACTTGTTAATGAGAGTGAGTATTCCTGCGTAGTACCTATTCTGTCCACAGGGGTGCTGAGTGGCAAGAAGCCCTGTTTGATGAGCTGGTCCATGGTCTCCTCGTCCTCTGCTCGGATCTCTGACACCATGTTACAGGGGATCAGCCCCATCCTGCCCCTCACTTCCCCTCTGTAAAACCCATCTGTGTCTTTATCTCCGTACACCTGTCAGACAAAAGGGTGAAAGAGAGATGTTTAGAGCTCCCAAAACACATATAATACTTCTGTTATAGTAAGTGGAGGTCCATTAAGAACACATAACACTACAGATGACTAGAGTCATGCCAGAAATTTACATGTTTACATGTTCAGATAAGATCATTTAAAGTGTAACTTCCCCCCTAGGTCTGAGCCTAACTCTACCTCCCGCATGATTTTGAATCATCTATGAATCTATGGCAGCATTGGCTGATATGAAACAGTAGATGGCGTGTTGAGCCTTTTTCCACCCATGAAATGCTGTTTTATCAATGTGGTAAGAAATATCAATACTAGCACCAGAATTTATGTGTTTCATCACAGTACTATAATAGTAATAATAATAATAATAATAATAATAATAATAATAATAATAATAATAATAATAATAATAATAATTAATAATAATTTTACAGCAAAAAAAAAAGAAACTCTTAAGTAGAGGACTAATACAAATATATATATATTTTTTTAAATAACATGGTTCATTCATTTAAAAGGTCAATTTGTAAAATATACATTTAAAAAAAATGATGACTATGGCGCACCACTGACTTACATTTGTCAGCTGCTACAAATGTGTTTTTGGTTTTGTTTTTTACTGTAAAAGAAGAAGAAAAAAACTCAAAGGATGGACAAAGATTCAAGACTTAAATATGTGTGCAGCAGATTTGATTTCAGAGAAGCAATTTCCCTGTCAGCCTGTCTATACACTTGAATCTTGAAACACAAACAACAGTGAAGAGTGATGCCAGTCGAAGAGAACTGAATTAATACAGTTAGTATAGAACACACCATAAAGCAGCATAAAAAGAGCACCGTATAGTTTGGATACACCTTTAAGGCAAATAAATACACAGAGGAAGACCGAATAGCGGTGCATCAAAGTATCTGTGAACTCCCACCCTAATGATCTGCCCCTCTTTGAAGGGCAGCTCCTCGTCAGCTGCATCTGGGTTGGGGGACATGGACAGAGGATCGTAGTCAAAGAGAGCCACAAAGATCCGGAAGGACTCCTCAGGCTCTGACTCATCGTAGTACGTGGGAGAGCGGCGATCCCGATCCCTGTAGCCATCTTAAACACATTCAAAAACAAACTAATTCCATTATCCTGCATCATGGGGAAAAAGAGCAACTTGTGAATGTGGTCCAACACACAAAACAGGAACTTTCTTTTAGCATTTTGCAAACATAGTTTTTATGTTTTATCTTCTGTCAAATGTGAGCCTGTGTTTGTGGTGTTAGGTCACACATGGAGCAGATTTCAGGGCTCAGCAACAAAACTTTAAAATCATTTGGTGGCAAAACGTACAGCTTATACCATTTCTATGATGAGCAAGTACATATGTTTATATATTGATGTGTCTTAGCCATGCTTCAATCAAAGGAAATCAATGAGAGCATTTTTGTTTTTGTCTTAATACATCTTATTGATTTGCTGTATTGATGACAGATTTGATTTTCCTGTCTAGCCATAATTGTGCCTGTCAGCATGCAGGAAGAAATCTGTGGTCAGTCAACAGTTTAAATCATTTACTGTAGCACACATGCATGCACCCACAAACACGCGCACACACACACACACACAACACACAACACACAACACATGTATTTTTTTAATGTTTCTGTCTTTTTTTATGTTTGCATATGCATTGAGAGACAAATGATCGAGGAGCAAGACAAACCATGGTGCAATGCACAAACAGAAAGTGATTAATGGACATGACATAACACCAGAAACACACAAGACTCTGCATGCTCAAAGAAAGCTACATTTAAAAAAAAAAAATGAACCTAACAATAAAGATACAACTTCATACGTCTAAAACGCTAATGCAAAATTCTGAGATATAAAGCAAAATTCTAAACTTCCCACACATTGCCAACCCTTGAAGCAAGAGGTCTAAAGCAGAGATGGCAGACTTGTTGTGGAAGCCTGAAATTTATTAGAATTTGCCATTGCAATATTTGGAAAATGCACCAGCAAGCTAATTGTGATACTTTTAAAGCTTTATTTTGGTGCTCAAAAACACAAGCATGTTGTGAAATGCATTGCTCCCGGGTGAGCATATGCCAACCTCCAGAAGGTTTGGTAATTGTACTTATGGGGGTACTAGCAAAGACATGTAAGGGACAACTGCATTTCCAAAGGCTGATATTTTAAACTCAAGAAACTCAAATGTCTAAAGAAAACAAGAAAGCAGTGAATGTGTGGTCAAATTTAGTCAAATTTCATGCATAAATGTTCTGAATAGAAGTGTAGTTGGTGTGGTTGTACCACAAAGGGAAGGGGTTTAGCAGGCATCTGGAGTTCAGTGCAGTGAGTGAGGCATTCTCTGAGCAGTCAATCAATCATTTATCATCTGCAACTGTGGAAACATTCATCCTGGACCCCAGGGGTATGGCTTGCCAGTGGGTCCACCATTTCAGTGCAGTCATGCTGTTCAACTGTAAGCATAATAATAACTATTATTATTTGAGACAGAGAAACAGGCACTTGCAAGTGTCCACAGCTACTTCTTGCTGTTTGCCAGTTGCTTGGTGGCATTTTTGTTGCCATGCTGTGGTGGTAAGAAACAGGACTGCAGGCACATACCATGGGGAGACCTGGTGCCGCCCATGTGCCTGTGGGAGGACCGCGTCCTGTGCCGAGCTACTCTGCCATAGTAAACATCCTCGTTGATGGGGTTTCCCTCACTGTTATTCTCAGAGGTTACCTCTATAGGAAACACCAATTAAGAGGGTGATGGGGTTACAATGCAAAGCTCAACATTTCCGTCCCAAAAGCTTGACTAAAGATTTGTGTTGCCACTTTCGTATTGCTTGGACACAAGGTAAAAACAAATACACACAAGAAAAGCAACTATGGAAAACTACTATGGGAAAAAAACGTCTTTATCAGAGTACATTAGCGCGTCGGCGTGTAGTGCAAGAGTGTCAGCTTGTTGCATCATAAAAATCTCTAAAAGATGAAATTTACAGGTAGTGGAGAGTATGAGCATGGTTTATAGACACAGGGGTGATCTGGAGACAGAGAAGCTCATGGTGGTTTTAGCAGAGCAACACACACTTTTGTTCTATGGCACAGAAAACATAAACATTATAAATGAGAATAAAAACTCCCCTCCGCTCTCTATAGCCACCCGCCCATACTGACCAATGGAGGGGACCATCAGAGGTCGTCTCTGAGGCTGGGAGCCGCCATGAGGAATTCTTCTCCCGGTCTCCCGGTCATGACGGCCTCCAGAAGGAGTGTTGTTCTGAAATGCACATAAGCACACAAAACATTCGCAAACATTAAACATTCATGAGTTGCTCACAGACACATGGACATACTCGCAAACAGTTTGTGAAAAAAAACGCACGTCGAACATACTCGTAGAAATTGTATGTAAACAAAATCATGCAGCACTCACAGGCAGGCACACTGAAACACAGACGCATAGACGCACACTCAGAAACACACAAGCCCACGGGAAATTTCAACATTACAAAATTAAGAAAAATACTGATAACATACTACTGAATTAAAATATGTTTAAAAATAATAATAATTGTGTGAAAAGATATTGGTTAGCACTGTCTACCGTATGTTACTGTGTCGTCTCCCTTCACAGCGCTAAACTGTTCAAACCCAGTCTCTCCCTGTGTCTCTGTCCAAGGTGCTGAACACATTCACACCCAGACTATCTTCGTTTCTCTCCATGAAGCTGAAAAAATCAAACCGTGTTTCTTTTTCTGTTTTTTCAATGGTGCCAAAACATTAAAGGTGCTCTCAGACTGCAGCCCTGCTGACGTCAATGTTCTGTAATCTGTGGCAGCACTCTGCAACAGCTCCATTTTACCTCTGATCCTACTAATAGCCAGTATTATACACTAAAGGCTGCTACTATCTATATACCTAGTATAATATCATCACAGAGCTAAATAGAGAGTATTACCGTTTAGAGGAAAATGTTAATATCACAAACATTGGTCCAGACGGGATGATCAAACTTAGAAGATGTTGCTCCAGTACTGTTTCTCTTCACCGATATGTTGATTATGCTGTCTAAAAGTATTAAAACCATAGGCTGCATATAAAGATAGACGACATGACAGCTCTTCAAAAGTAAAGCCAAAACATCTCGATCACCCACTGGTGGCTGGCTGCAGTATAGGTCATGAATCACGCTCCCTCCAAGTTAGCGGGTGGGCGATTGGCCAAACTTAAAAGTCAAAGTACGTCAAATATATTTTTCCTAAAGATGGTTTCTCTCGTTCTTATCACGCTGATGTATGTTCAAGTGTTAATTTTTCTGATATGTTTGGTTTTAATTTGATACTATATAAAGAGGGTGAGACATCATGATTGACAGCTGTGATTGACAGCTGCTCTGAGTGAAGTTGTCAGGGAGCCAGAGGCACGGGAATTGTACTCGAGAGGAGATTTAATTTTAGCTTTAACTTTCCATAACCGTCACAAGTCTGTGTAACAGAACATGTGTCAATTTATTATTATTATTTGATATTATAGATAGATATAGATATTATAGACAGTTGTTTGGTCTTTCTAGCCAATCAGCTTCTGTGGTGGTAACGTAGCAGCTAGGTTACATACACTAACGAACTGTGGCCATGCCTGGTTTCGGGATTGGCTCGGGCAGATGTGTAGGCAGGACCTCGATACCGCAGCTCCAGCCGCCCGATCACAATAGCGTCGACTCCGGCTCCGAAAGACGTCAAAATCTGAAGATGGAAGTTTTCTTTTCCGGGATATTTTGGCTTCACTTTTGTACAGTGGGAGGAGGTAGAGACGCGTCACCCAGCTATATATACAGTTTAGGATTAAAACCCAGTCTGTCTCTCTCCATGGTGCTGAAACTCGTTTTTAGTTTTTTATTATTCTATAAATTTGAATTAAACTCAGCACACGCACTAACAACACATATTAAATGCAAGTCAAGGCAGCAGTCTCAATTGAAGTATCTGTGCCTGTGCAGTTCACTAAGTAATAATAAATTTGGGTGGTTATGACTCTTGGGTTTAAAATAAGTGCAAAGAACTGCACCTTGGGTGTGTTGTGCGAGTTGCGTCGACGTCCCTCTTCCAGCTGCATCTCAGAGTACAGCTCCTCCTCATCCTCTTCCATGATGTCAGACAGGTCAGAGCCCCGGCTGCTTTCGCTGTGATAATCTTCATTGTGACTATAGTGAGGCTTTTGGCAGTCACACACACAAACACAAACACACAGACGCAATTGTTTAAGTCCACATACATACATACATGCACACACCAAACACACATGGATTGTCAAACACACGCATATGGACACACACAGAGACACGGGCAAAGGAGTGTATGCATGCAACCACCCAGACATGCATGCACACACACGTCCAAACATACCCACACGTGTAAGAGGTTGTCCATTGAAAAACACACTGGGACTAAAGAAGGTAAAAGATTCATCACTTATCATGTCGTTCTTACCGGCCTTCCAAGCTCAGAGCCTCTGAGGAACTCATCGAACTGAGGGTCCTCTCCGACGGCCGCGCGCAAACCCTTCTTCATCTTCCTCTTCCTCATCAGAGTGATGCTGGTGAAATGAATGACCCTGCTCTCCGTATCTGACCTGCCTCCTGTCGCCCTGACAACAAGCATGAAAAGTGAGGTAAGTGGGTAAGATTATAGACAGGGGGTACCAGTGCTACTTCATTATTGGTGGTTATAGTATTTTGATTTACATTGTTACTAGTTTGACAATGCAATATGCTCTGTTTTAAAGCTGAAGTTGATAACATGTTATCATATTATGTCATATTTGAAGCAACTGTCACTATATCCTCACAGTAGTGCATTAGACAGGTAATCTGAAAAAAAAAAAAAAAAAAAAAAGAAAGCAGTCAATCTTCTGCTTCCCCTCATGTTCCTCATGTTCCTCGTGTTCCTCGTGGCTTTTGCAAGATTCCAGCTGCGAGAAGGAAAGCAACCATTTAGAGCAGAGGATTCTCTAACGCAGTGTCAATCACTGCTCGTGAACTCCAATCAAACTAAGCACCGCCCACTGGCTGGAGCAGACTCTCATGTTACAGCTAAACGGTACACACAACATATGTTTCTGAAAACATTTGAGGCGAGACATAAACAATGCAATAACAGAATCTTGATTCATATTTGATAGTTTGATTGGAGTTCACAAGCAATGATTGACACGAAGTTAGAGAATCCTCGGCTCTGATTGGTTGTTTTCCCTTTGGCGCAGTGGAATCTTGCAAATGTCATTAGGAGCACTATGAGGAGATTTTGTTCACGGATTATCTGTCTCATGCACTATTGTCAGGTTATAGTGACAGTTGCTGCGCAAATGACAAAAAGTTATTCTTTATAAATTTACTTCGTATAACTTTAATGGTGAAAATATACCATAAATACGTCATAAAAAAGCTAAATATCCTTTGGTACACAATCAATAGATCACTACACACCCTTAATGTCCAGCCCTTCATTTACAGGTGTTTTTAAATTCAAATTAAATGTAATGTTTATTGTCACGCTGTAAATACATTTTTATTTTTAGACTGTGTTATCGCATTTGTGCGATTGGATTTAGCATTTTCATCAGACCTTGCCACTTTCTGCTGCCACCCTCTGCGCTGCTTCTCGGGCGATGGCTTTGGCCACGGTGTCTGGGATGAGCGTGCCTCGAGGCTGAGGAAGAATCCTCTGAGGGGAGGGGGAGCGTAGATGGGTAGGGGGAGGGGCCTCAAGGGTGTGGCCTTGCATGGGTACAGGAGGCTGGGAAGAGGGAGAGCGTGTGGGATCCCAGCCAGGCTGGCCAGGTGGAAAAGCTCCCCCTTGGTGGGCCGCGTGCTCTTTGGCATCCAGGTCTCTGGCACATACTGGTCTCTGAGGTATAGGGTGGTGATGGGGGTGGGGTAGCAGCGGCAGTTGGTGCTGGGGCCTGGGACCTTGGTGGGGAGGGCGAGGCTGAAGGTGTAGGGGCTGAGGATGTGGGGGTCGAAGCTGGGGCTGCGGGGGCCCGCCTGGGTGGGGGAGTCTGGGTTGGGGTTGAGGGTGAGGAGGGTGGAGTGGGAGTTGTTGTACTTGTGCCTGGGGTGGAGCAGGAAGTTGGGGTGTGGCATGTAGATGGTGAGGGGATTGGAGGTGGGGTTGAGCGTGGGGTGTGGAGGGGGGCCTGCGTGGGGTGTGGAGGAGGGCCTGCGTGGGGGTGTGGAGGGGGGCCTGTGTGGGGGTGTGGAGGAGGGCCTGCGTGGAGGTGTGGAGGCGGGCCTGCGTGGGGGTGTGGAGGGGGGCCTGCGTGCATTGGTGGTGGCAGGGGAATCGCAGGTAGAGGCACGAGGAGATTGTTTGGAATGACGGCGACTTGGGAGTCCTGGGATTCTCCCTGTACTGACAGCGTCCTGACGATGACTTCCCTCGCCTCCAGGCACTGAATCCTTGTCAGCTCGACAGTAACATAGTCTGCCATCGGGAACAACACCTCAGCTATCTGGATTTAAAAAGAGAAAATAAAATGTCAACAGAAGCTACATAATAATTTTTTAACAACAACTGAATGAAGTGAAAATATATATTTATTTTTTTAACTCACAATTCAGCAAAGTTGCTATATGAAGCACATTATAAGGCAGAAGACATTGTGCTGTCAATGTTTCAACACACTGTGTTGATTTACTTTGGCAGTCACCAGAGGGAGTGAGAGACCTTTCCAAGACGTTCACAGGTCCGAGATTGAGAGTCTTGCACTGCTGTGTGCGCTGAGTGCACTGATGACATAATGCTCAACTCAACAACAGAGGATATTGCCACCCCATCTGTGATGCATGTTCTCATGTTTCAACTGGATTTAATATGATTAAACTCACACACTGTTTTACATACTCTATCTGTGTACTGCATGTACAGTAAGCCTCTGAAATATGGATCCCATATGTTTGTGAAATCTCTACAACCTCTACCTTTAACCCAAGATGAGCTCCTCGCCAAGTCGCTAATATGAACACTTGCTAACTCACCCTCTGTCCTTTCGTGCAGACTGCGTAGCCAACAACATTTGCCCCATTAGATGTGCCTGTGGGAGAGAGGATGGGGGGCTTCCAGCGGACCTGTAGGACCCCTGGAGCCTGCCCACAGAGCACCTGTACATCATGGGGAGGCTGGGGAGGGCCTGGGAGGTGAGAAAACAAGTGTGAGGGGAAGAAATTAAAAAGTGATGTAATACTTTACTGTTTCAATAGCACAGATATATAAACAAGTGGAAAGGGTGTGAAGCATTCATCAAATGCACAAATTAGGGGGGGGGGACACAACCATGCATAGAAATGCCAACACACAAGAGAGGGGAGGGGGTGAGGTGGGGCTGAAAATTAAGGAAACAACAAACTGGGTTCATTTATAAGTTGTCCTGTTTAAATGTGCGAAAGAATGACATAACACTTTATCTATACTTGTGATATTGTGACATTGCTAGTGGGGGGAATTCAAAAGTCATTGTGTGCTGTGTTTATAAAATGTCCTTTAAGTATATGATTTATTATTAAAGTAGTACACTAACATCGTCTAACCTTAGATACTCCATGATTAAACTGGGTTGTGAAGTGAAATCCCCTAGTGCAGTACTTTGTAAAATTACATATGAACAATTCAGTGTGTATTCCTCTGGTCTAGTACTGTATCATAACCTCATGCTACTCTGTATTCTGTGGAGAAACAATGGAGGTAAAATAAAACAATGTGGGCTTGAGGGCCTCCTGAGAGAAGCGTTGTCTTCTCCGCATGCAAGACACAATCCAGAGAGACTTACTACAGCTCATTCTTTGTCTTCCACTCTCCTGGATCACTGAAGAAAACATGCACAACTGCATTCAAGCAGAGGCAAATGCACACTCATACAAAATGGTAATTTCAGTGAGCAGCGGAGGGGAACTGCTTTATATAGCGCCGGTTACTACAGGCTAGGCTATAAGCTGAGGAAATGACTCATCAGAATAATATCTGATCATATCGTCTGATACGTGGCTGCTCTCTAATTAGTAATATGCTCAGTGCATGAAGCAAACTTGGGCAAAATTGCATTTGAGTTTTGTTTCAAAACAGAAAGTGTATTGAAATTGCAATAGATACGTGAATGACAACATTTGTCATTCACGTTCATTTTCATGTGGATGAAAAGTCTTTTTCGATAAATGCCATTTTGCCAAGATCCTTTAATTGATTGCTCATATTGAACAATTTGCCATAATCATTCTCAGTTAGCAATCTTCCAAAAGTACCATAGCACTAAAGTCATCTCTGTCCATTGGTTTGCAATGGAAGAAAATCCTTTAGTGCTCAGACCTTTGGGAAACCAGGCCCAGGAGTGATGTTTCATTCTGACCTGTTCTGCAATAAGGTGTTGGACCTAGACAAAATACAATACACAACAATGGCATGGTAAAGCAATGCTGTACTGTACTCTTCTACAGCACAGTACAATTACCTTAAAAAATGGCATTATGTTAAATTTTTGAGCTGGCGTTATAGTAAACTGAAATAAACAGAGTAGTAGCAGGCTGTCGTCACCATCTGTCGCCCAGATTATTTAAAACATGTAAAATAGCAAACACAAAAAACGACTGATAATAGTCTGCCATGGAGCTATGCATATATTATCGATACTGTATCTCTGTGCTTAGAGGTGAGCTCTGCTGACCTGCAGCCTGAGTGCAGAACTCCACGCCAGCTTCTTTCCTCTCTCTCTGCTCCAGCGGCAGTTGCCATGGCACCTGGTGCGGCTGTGCCACCACCGTCACTTTGTAAACTGTCAGGGGCTTCAGGTTGATGAAGCGTAGTCTATACCTTCCCGGCTTTACCACTGCATGCTCTACCCCGTCCAAGAGCACGGTGTGGCCGTAGTTACTGTTGCTAGGCAACCAGGAGAGCTCGGCAGTGTCGCGCTGGATGTCATCCACCCGGAGACCGCTCGGCGCCACCACCACGTTGGCTCCCACCAGCAAGGTGCAGCGCAGCTCGTCGGACAAGCCGCGGTCCGTGACGCTCTGCGCCGACACGCGGTGAACGCAGCCGTCCAGGTCCAGCTTCTCCAGCAGACATTTGGTCCGGCCACCGTACGCTACACTGGCGCGAAGCTCCCCGTCGACTAACACGTTGTAGCCAGAGATGTTCCCCCAGCCCAGAGGCACTAGTGGAGCATCCCAGGCCACAATGACACTCCGTGCCAGCTGCTTGATCAAGTTGATCTTTCGGGGATAAGGCACAACGTCTTCAGCCAGGTCCTCAGGGTCCAGGGGCCCCCCTGTCCCATTGCTACAGGGAACCAAAGCTGAGCCCAGGAAGCTATCCTGGGAGGAACTTCCATCCACTGGCACCAAGGCCAGGGACATATGGTCCCGTGAGCCCAGGTCTTGCCCCCCATCCCCAGACTGAATTGCTAGTTTTTCCTTGTCCTGGACAAATTCCACAAAGTTGGAGGGAACAAGTCCTCGTTGGCCATCTAGCAGCTCCCCTGTGACACAGAAAGACACGGAGAGGCAGGTGTAGGGGATAAATAACTTAACATTGTGCCTCATTCTTACTTTTCATGTCGTTGAACAAAAAGTCTAATGGCAACTACTTGAAAATGCTAGGTAAGCACAACAGTCCCTCTGTGACGCTAATGCAGTGGTGGAACAAAACTAAGTACATTTACTGAAGTACAAATTACTTGAGTATTTTATTTGTATGGTACTTTATACCTTTTTGCCACTCCACCACATTTCAGAGGAAAATATTCTACTTTTTACTTCACTACATTTATTTAACAGCTTTAGTCACTTTTTAGATTAAGATTTAAAAAACAACATTTATGATCAATTAATAAAATATCATCAAACAGTACGTAGTTATAATGTGCTCCATCTCCACCAGCAGTAACAAATGCTGCCTAGGTGTTAAAGCATCATGAAGAATATTCCAATAATACGATATATACTGTATATGTAATAATGTAACTCTCTGAAAGGGATCATTCTGCCAAACAAGTACTCTTACTATATTTACTTAAGTAAAAGCTATGGGTTCTTCTTCCACCTCTGTGCAAATGTTCAAATTAGGCTTCACTAATGGCTCCCTACAAGACAAAGACAAAAGGAAAGTTGTAACTTGAATACACTTAATCATCAGTGAGAGCTATTTTCCTCGCGGGGTGGGAATGAGTCAGTGAGTGAGAGGTGGGAGATATCTAAACATACAGTATGTACAATTCCCTAAGATGTAAGATTTACCACGGCTTCTCTGAATCTTTTGTTCTCTCTCTAGTAATAACAGAACTAAAAAAAACATTTCAACATTTCGAAGATCTTGAACTTTAGTTTGAACATTTCCAGGAACACCCCTGAGCATGTAGACTCTGCGGTCACTGCAGAAGAAAACAAAACGTCTTTTTTCCCCCAAAGGCAAGAAGTTTAAAAAGCTCCCTATCATCTTGTCCTTCAATCACTTTTTCCACCGAGGCCTGGGAGACCTTAAGACCATCTGTGCGTGTCTGCGTATTTGTGTGCAAGTGAGTGAGTGTGTTGTTTGTGTGCGCTGATGATTAAGCTGAGCCCCGCTGGATTAGTCATCAAGCTAAAAGGGACCAAGGTCCCATCTTGACAACAGCTTGGTCTGAAGCCCGAGTCTCCCTCCTGCTTGGCAAATACAAGGCTCCTCCACAACGGCATGCAATCTCACTGCCCACAGCTAATGAATCACTGCAGCTGACTACCACTGTGTCTGTAGCGGGCTGCGCTGTCTGCAGGATTGCTAGTCAGAGGGCTTAGGATTCCCTCTGATAGAGAAGCCTTCATAAATCTAAAGCGATTAGACAGAGAATCACTCCAATCACCAGTTATAAAAAGAGTACAGGATTGTTTTTCTTGGTGCACTCACACAGAGCATACTTACATACAGATCTAGCCTAAATACACCGAGTGGGGAAACTTTAAAGTATCAGGTTGAATGTCAGATGGATGATTTTGTTAGTTATAATAAACTTTAATATGTGAGCTTTGAAAGCAACATTTGACGGTCAGGTCACAATGAGGGTGACACACGTTTGTCTTGTGTTTGCGGCACATGGTACTTTTTGTAATACGCCAATTGAACTGTATTTTATTGCATATGACTGAATGCCAAACACAATAAAGTTTAAACGTATATATATACCCACAGTGTAGAGTACAGCATATGACATGGTCATTTTGAAAAGGATGTTGAGGGGATTAAGTTGCCAAGAAGAATACTGTCAACTGAACAAATTGACTGTGGAACAACTGTGAGTTGACACACGTCTTGGCATTTTGTCTCATTGAGAGATAATTAATACGTGATGATGCACACGCTTGTTGTGACTGTCAGGCATTCTCTTCAACAGCAGCAGACAGGGACTCAGGCAAAATCACAGACATGAAAAGCAACAAAGGACACCTCCTGCTGTACTGCAATCTTTGATCTTTAGACTGCAATATTTTTCTTTAAACATTTGCCTAAGCTTCACTTGCCAGTTAACGCTGATAATTATTTTCCATGTCACATCTTGGAGTCTTGTTTTACTTCTCACCTTGATAGAAGCCGTCATCATCCATGTTTCCATACACGTACAGATACTTTCCAGCCACAAGGGGGAGTTCTGCTTCAGGATGCTCGTTTGGTCCATCGTAAGGGTTATAACTGAAAGGAGAAGTTCACTTTTCAGCTTATTTGTTTTCATTAACTTGTATGAAGAAGCAGTTAGTTATTAAATGTATAAAGATTGTGTGCAATAAAATCAAAAGATTCCTGAAGCCGATCTCATTCACCTGTATCGGGCAGTGCAAAGGCGGACCTGGCCTGTGTAGCGAGGCTTGGACCTGGGTGATGGGCTGGCCTCATCCTCCATCTACAGATAGACAACATGTACATACTTACTAACGATTCAACACAAGAGTAAGAAAAGTAAGTCATTACGTTTGAATACACAACTATATAACCGGGGTAATGTTGCAACTATCTTGATGACATTATAAGTTACACATGCATTAATGTGATGTTGCTGTCACTCAGAACCACCTCTGATGGGGTCCGCTGTCGAGGGCTGCTGGGGCGCTCCTTGGTCACGATGCTGGATTTAACAGAGAGCAGTTCCTGTCTCTCTCTGTCTCCAGTCTGTGGTGTGCAGGGCAAGAACTGGGATATCAGTAGCGGCTGGTTTGCCGTGCTCTCATCGCCTGGAAGACATTGATTTCCATAGCAAATAAAGATTCCTTCTGCACCCATTTGCTGCTCATTGTACAGCTATTGATCTCCTGTTGAAGCGAGTGTACAGCAAACACTCTTCATGGCAGGGGGGGGGGGGGGTAGAAAACTGAGGTCTAAGAGTGTGAACAGCTGAATTCCTTGAGGAAATTAACAAGTCAATAACATGGGACCACTGTATCAGTGGGTTCTTGTGGTTTGTGAGTAATATTATGCATTAGCACAAAAGCATCAGTGAGTCCCCCCTCTGTTTCAAGTGAAGGAAAAGATAAAACAGGATTTCCAGCACTTCAAAGACCTCTGGTCTGTGCCAGACTGTATAAATCTACATCGCTGATATGGCTCTATCTGCTGGCTCTGCAGGTTGCACTATGTGTTGTTGGAATACTAATGTGTTAAACCACATTCATGTCATAGATCAGGCCTGGGATCAATTAGGGTAGATATTGATCATGAATAAGCAGTATCGCCATTAATGGTGTCCACCTCTGGCCAGGAGTGAGCTGATCCAGCTGTTATGTGATCCGTCTGGGGATCACTCCGACTCCTTTCATTCTGATCACAAGCCTTTAGATCACACCTGATTTCGTAGATGCTTTTATGTCGTGTGATGTGTTTAGAGTGCATTCATTTATTTTTTTTAAGAATGGGTGGACCTCACTTGTGAACTCTTTAACGCTGACTGTCTTAGTACTCCACCGATTTAGCCTTGCGCTTGTGTAACGTTGTCGGACTCACGATGGACAGTTCAAAAAAATAATCAAAAGCATTTCAGAGATAATGGGCCCCATGCAGCAACATGTCAGTTGTATTTTCTCTTAATCAAGTCCAGATGCACCAAACCATCCAAATCTGCTCTTACCCAGGTGTGCTAAATGATGAATCCTACTTAGGTAACACCACCTAAACACTATATAAGGGCAGGTGTTGTGCCTTGTGCAAATACCCAAGAGTTGGAGAGAAGAAGAACTTCAGCAGTAGTGAGATTGAGGTACTGTTAAATAAACTTACACAAAGTCAGCCTGTGATTTTTCAGAGCATCTTTACTGGCGTTACAGAAAGATCATCTAAAAAGGTAGTATGCTTCAGAAGCTGAGCGCACACAATATCATCCCAGGGGTGTTAAAGTCTTAAATGGAATCAAGGGAACAACAGTATTTATTAAATTTACAAATGTAATAATCCAATCATTGTAATTGATCTAAAAGATTTGTCAAATTAGCAGAGTTCAGAGCAGATAGTGCCACAATCAGCATTGAGTTCAAATCTGAATGAAACCATTTTAAACCGTCACCATAAGCACTACTTCCACAACTAATAATAATAATAACAATAATAATAATAATGATAATGATTTGCAGAAAATGTCAAATATGTAGTGTGTGTGAAGTTTGGCTACGAGCGGAGACCCACCTTTCTTTGTCTGGACTTCAAATCCAACGATGACTTGTGAGAGTTTCTTCTCTGATAACAGAGGGATCTTAGAAGTGGAAGCTGGATTAATTTTAAGGATATCCACGGTATCTGATTGCAAACGGAAATTCAGCAGCTCGTTGGACAGCTGGTGGAAGTGTTCACTCTGTGACCCACATTTCTGCTTCAGGTCCCGAACCTTGACCTTTGATAGAGAAGAAGAGAGGAGGCCGAGAGGAAGGACAGAGAAAATGAAAAGAGAGAGCACAAGGTAAAATGTGAACATGAGGGGGAAATACACACACAAAGCACGGCATGTACTTCATCACATGTAATGTTCAGATATGAATTCTCTAAAGAATAGCCAACGTTTCATCTAACAATGCCGATCAAACACAGAACCAATTAGAGAAGGATCCCTGAAGAGCCATTTTCAGCATATAGCAGCATGTTATATTGAAACCACTGCAGTCTAATCAAAGCATATGGAAGTGTGGAGTCACTGCTGCAGCTGCAGATACATAACACTGGTAAACTCTGATAACGAAGCCCGAGTACTACAAAGAGTTAAGAGGATTATAACACTTACAGTATAGACATTAAAGATGTTATTTCATAGATATCATATCATAGGAAGTCAAGAAAGATGGATGGAGTCTATATAGAATATAATAGTACTCAATCTCATTCAGTGCACATATGGATTCTCAATTTGTACACAATACCCACGAAAGGCTTTGGCACCTTTGCTGAAAATTCACACATGAAACTAATCAGGGAGGAAAATAAATACCTGAAACATTCTGTCCTTATTGTTCTGTTCAGACAAAAAGGAGGGAGACAGAAAAAAGTAAAGAAAGAAGAAAAATTTAAAGAAAAAAAAAACATAATGGAGATACAACCAAACACCAATAAATGCAATCAACGCAAAGGAGGAAAAGAAAAAATGCAAAACAATAATATATTTATCAATGCAGATAAATATAATAAAGCAACATGATATAATGTAAAAGGAACTAAAACGAAAGACAAATATTTGTGTTTGTCAAACTAAATAAAGCCTTCCAAGCACAAAATGATTGAGGACTGTTGTTTCACAGAACGCAGAATAAAGATTGTTGTTTGTTTGACCCTGCAGACAGTGGGGCCGTGCTTTTCTACCTGTTGAAACGTGTGTTTTCCCATTAGTGTAGAGAAGCAGGCCTGTGAAAGACACTATAAATTGAATCAATGGATTTGCGAGAAGAAAAAAAACTCCTTGACAGTGGAGTCTCCATTTGTCCGACCAAACTCTTGATGTTTGTCGGAGCCAAACTAAGGCTGCTGGCTCAGCAAAATCATATTAAAGTGCTTCAGATGGATAATAACCTGACCTTACTTGAACTACATTCAAAGGAGTCGGCAACCTATTGTCGTGACAAAAGGATTTAGAGTGAAATGAGAAAATAATTTAAAGTAGATTAACCGGTGACAAGCATCTTAAAGACTGTGATGAAACACAGCAGGTCAGTGATTTGGTCAGGGGGGAAATCTAGTATTCAGGGTCAGCCTGGTTGCAAGATTAAAGGGAGTCTGCAACTACTGTGAAAGTTCAGAGCTATATTTTACACAACAACAGAGAGACAAAGGAAGAGGTATGAATATAAATGCAAACACAGATGCTCAGCTACTGTTTGTTTTAAATTCTCGGATGTATGAGTCACACACTGGTGTGGAGTATTGGACAACCGACACGGTATTACAGTGTTTGTTCACAACTACTTCTGGGAAGGAAAAGGCCAGTGTATTGTCTGTGGAATTACATTTAAAAAAAAACCTGTTTCAGGACATCGACGAGCACCCTGATCATGTTCCTACAGTATAAACATGATCGCTGAACAAATGACGTTTCTTGTGGAACATGATAGAAGGCATGAGTTGCAGGTCTAAGAACCCCTTTACAGCTTTAGTTATGATTGATGACATTTACACATGGTAAATGATATGTGTATAAAGAGATCCGATTGCTCCGCTAAGCTAAAACAACCGAACGTCACATCCTCCTCTCATTTGCGCATGTCCGAAAAAATCTTTTTGCTTTGCTTTAGCTTGCTTTCGCAGCAGGGGAAGAAGCCATCTTCGACAACTGCAATGCCGAAGAGGGAAGCGGAGGAGAGTGCTGTTTTAAGCAGCTGCTTTTATTTCAGCTGTGGTCAATGAAGATGCAAAGTGTTTAACAGGAAGAAGAAAAGGGAAAACATGGAGATAAGAGACAGAGAAAACAATACATAAAAGCAATCTCTATAAACTAGAGATTTGATACAGTGATACTTTTTGTTTTATTGTCTTATTAGCTTAAAACTGATCTAATCTATATTTAAGAAAGGTGACACTGAGGTAAAGATCTGTGTTTGTTACTCTACCTCTAACAGGTGTACTGCTTCCTCATGCTCTTGGTCAGTTTGAACCCGAGCTTGCAGAGAACCAACAGAAACACACAGTGGCAGCTGACACTGTGATCACAGTCCATGAGATAGAAATGACAGCACACAGCTGACATACTGTCAACACAATACCCTGGCAGAGGCTCACTGGGTGATCACAGCACTGGTACTTGAAGAGATGCTAGATGCCCCTCCTGATGGCATGGCTCTGATGAGCAGTAACAGATTTATTTTGGGGTATGTTAGTATCTAAGTAGTGGCTGCCAGCAGAAGTAAAAGCAACATTTTCAACATCAAAAACCTCTTTGTGTAATTATACAAATGACTTGGCCACGGCTTGGATGTATTTGTGTCTTTT
Organism: Cottoperca gobio; assembly: GCF_900634415.1. Lineage (NCBI taxonomy): Eukaryota > Metazoa > Chordata > Actinopteri > Perciformes > Bovichtidae > Cottoperca > Cottoperca gobio. The sequence continues at coordinate 10,655,128 of NC_041366.1, forward strand.
TGTCTCTCTTTGAAGGGACACCAATGCAAATACAGGACATTAAGCAGGTACATGAAGACAACCGGCAGAAAAACCTCACAGATTTCTGAGGCAGCAGTCACTGTTCAGCCCTTTCATCACAGCCTGTGTGGTCTAATCCAGTGGGTATTTTGAGAATATTTACATACAAGTCATTAGAATAAGAATTTGAATGGGCTTTTTTAGCTTTTTGCTTGATCTTTGTATGGTGTGTAAACAATTAACAGTAAATAATGCTGCAACAGGACAAAGATACAGCACATAATGCTTTAAACTACATATTTGTTCATTTAACAATTAAAAATGTCGGCTCAATAAATGTAGAACATCAGGGTGACTGAGTATCTTTAAGACACGATGAGGTAAAAATTCACAAACTCCTACATTTAAATGTGATTGCGTTAATTAGAGCCACATATTTGGGCCAGACTTGGTAAACAGTAAGTCAGATCATTTCACATCTTAGACATTTGAACAGCCTCAGAAGCACTTGTAATCTAAATCCACATGTCCTTTGTGATATTTGAAGTTTTAATTATTTAGTCTTAAAAAAAGTACCAAACAGAATGCAACACCTAGAAAGAGCTAATGTCTGCACACAGAGAAGTTCACAAGGTGTTTAAATAAACTAGAAAAGGCAACATTGTTAGCGCAGAGCTCTTCGTCACACTATCAAACAATATGAAAGGTGTTGCAGGCTGAATATGCATTCCCCCCCATAAAAATGCTGACAGCTTTCTGAGGTCTATATATTTTCTGATGCAGTAGCAGCGATTAAATGACAGTGATTCAGCACAAACTGGCTACTGACACATCAATTACTGAACGATGAGCTTCAGTTCGTCACTGCTCTCATCACAAAATCAATGACAAAGGAGGGTTATGTCGAAAGTATAAAAAATAAGCTTTCAATAACCAATTTTGTATTTTTGCCTTTATAGAAATAGCCATACCTTTTGCAGTTGATTGATCTCCTTCTGCTTGGTGTGAAGGGCCACCAAGGCTTGCTCATGCTCTATCTGCAGCTGCTGCTTCAGCTCCACAGCCTCGTGCATATGCTGGGGAGAAACAGAGAGAGGGAGAGGACGTGGCTATGTTGAGGGATGTTATTTAGAGATGATTCTTGACAGTATCCCAATTTGGCAAGAAAGCAAATAAACCTGTTCCCCAAAACTCTTCCTTTAAATGCAGCTGTTGCAATCTAAGGCCCCCAAGTGTTGAGTTCACTGTGGAAGTAAAGAGTGATATACAGGGTGAGATTTTCACATGATTCGTAATGTATATCTATCAGATGCAACCCACTGTATCCGCCGAACTGACTCAGACAAAGCTGTCACGCCTGGTCACCCACGCTGATCCTAAATCTACCCTTTCCCAAATTAGCCGAGTCATGACTATACAGTATCTATCCGCGGAGTCACGACCAGCTGCCACATCTCGCAGAAACAGAGTTAAGGCCATAAGATGTTTCTGCAGGCTTAAGAAGAAAAGACAGCTTAGAAAGCTCTGACATTCATCATTTTCTCTCTGTGTTCCCTCTCCCTTGAAAAAAGAAAAAGAAAAGCCTCTTTACCTCCCGGAGTGGCTTCGAGGTGTCCTGAGCAGGCAGCCACTGCTTTGCATAATCACGGAGAAGTTATAAGCTGCAGAGGACTGGGCTGGCTGAGAAGCTGTCACTGGAGCCTTAGTGAAAACTGCTTCTTTTTTTCTTTCTTATTTTTAACTCTTGGATATTCAGGGAAGGCTTGATGAACTAACCTACATTTTCAGCAAACATCCTGTGATGTCACGATAAAACACAAACAGACATCGGTTATAAGCCAACAAACTGCCTTAAACAAGCCTGCAGCTCAAGCCCTTAGACGACTGCAGCCTCAATGCAGCAGGAGATCATCCACAAAGTGTTGAAAATACACAATACTGTAAAGACAAAGATCTTTGAGACGGGTGATATTTACTGCCTGGCAGAGCTGTAGACCTGAAACCTGAGATTTGGACTTGAATCCGACTTAAAGAGAAACCCATTTTACACATTAAAGTCTATGTATAGGTCTCAGGAACTACTGTATAATGTAGTCTGACTCACGGGATAAAGACTGTGGGTATTAGCCTGCCACGTGCCATTCTTCTCCCCTTCCGCTATTTCTGACAATACGTTTTTTGTAACCAGATTATATAACTTTAAAGTCAAGATTGACAGTTTTGAATCTCATTAGCTTTGACTGAAGAACCTTTTAAAATAACATCAAGTCTGTCTGTTTTTTTTTCATGTTGCGTCTCCTCCACCCACATCGCCCTCTGTAATTTTCTCAAAATAGTCTCTTTGTCTTCATAATCAATACACAATGAGAAGGTGACAAACCTTTCTTTGCTGTATTAGGGTGCGGGTCAGTTTTTCTCAGATGGGTACATTTCTCTCTGAAATATCCTGACAAACAGACAATCGATAGGAGATGCAGGGAGGCGAGGATTTGTAATGAGAGTGCCTCTCACGGTGCAGTGAGACTGTGTATGATTACTATTGGCAGACCATAACACGGTGAAAAAAGAGCCTCTCCATAAATCCGATGACACTTCACCTCAACACTTTCCTTCTAAAGTTTTCTTAGAAAACAAACACAAGGGAGATGGAGATTTTTCCAAAGGAGGCAGCAAAAATTAGGGTCTGAAAAACCTCCAAATCTGATGAACGGTGTGAGCCGAACAGAACCAGTGAAGTGAACGAGGGATGAATGAGTGCAGATGGGAATGCTGGAGAAATGTAGTGAGATATACAGTATGTCAGGGGAAAAGAGGACTGATAGAATCAGTGGTGATAAAGGAGGATAAAGGGTTTAGTCTTTAGATTCTTTTGCTTTGCCTACTCAGCAGTAAGACATGTGTAGGGTTTGCCTTAGAGACATATTGCTCATGTGTTTTTCTCCACCAAAAGAACTATTCCAGATTTATAGTATCAATCCCTGAACTAAATTTAGATTGATTTACATAATTTAATCCATAACTGCAGATAATTAAATGTGGAGAGAGAAAGAAAATGTGTTCCTTGGGGGCTTTATGAAAAACAACGAATCCTTTGATGAAATAATCCAAGAGTTTAGTTTCTTCAGGTAAAACTCTTACTGACAGCATTTCTGAGTTCTCCCACAATACTCACAATTGTTTTCTGACATTATTAAGTTATCTGGAATCGGCCACGTCGTCTTTTCTTACTCCAAATCTCGTTGCCAGATTGGTAAAACTACCACTGCACTTCCTCAAAGATGGTTCAGGACTTACATTTGTTAGAAATCAGGGAAGGGATTTTCCAAAGAGGATTAAAGAAGACATGTCATGAATAACTCACTTGTTCATTGCTTGTGTACATACACGTGGGTATCTGGAGTGCCTACCAACCCACAAACTGGGAAATAAGACAACTCAGTCAGATGTGTTGTGGGCTGACGAGGTCAGAAACATTGGATTTAACAAGCCATTCAGATTTGGCTCCCTTTCCTTTGTCACATGCATCATCAGAGTATTTTTCTCCTCATCTGAGTATCTCCACCCACAGCGTCAGAACTACCTTTGCAAAGGTGCACCATATACTTCTCAGAAAGGGCTTTTTTGGGAGGGGGGGCTTAAAGAGACAGGCGCTACAATGGAGCATTGCAGACAGAGGGTGAATACAGGTTTATTCAGACAGACTGTGAGAAAAATAAAGTGTTTTTTGAACAATAAAACATGTAAACATGCTCTAGTAGAAACCCAAAACACAGATATGAACTTGAAAATAAGCATGCTGGGCGCCCCGGTAGCTCACTCACCGGTAGCTCACCCGGTAGCTCACCCGGTAGCTCACCCGGTAGCTCACCCGGTAGCTCACCCGGTAGCTCACCCGGTAGCTCACCCGGTAGCTCACCCGGTAGCTCACCCGGTAGCTCACCCGGTAGCTCACCCGGTAGCTCACCCGGTAGCTCACCCGGTAGCTCACCCGGTAGCTCACCCGGTAGCGTGGGCAACCCATGTACGAAGGTTAAGCCCATGGTTCGGGTCCGACCCATGGCCATTTGCTGTATGACGTTCCCCTTCTCTCTCTCTCTCCCCCTTTCACAATCTACACTTCTCTCTCTCTATCATTAAAGGCATAAAAAGCCCAAAAAATATCTTTAAAAAAAGAAGAAAATAAGTATGCTATGTCCCCTTTAAAAGGACAGCGTATGTATGATTGGTTATAAATGAAAACTTCATCAAACTTGAAGTTATCATTTCAAATGTATACTATCATGTCACTTGTAACGATTACAAAATGCAATGGTTAAATTATGAATGCATAGAAGCATACTGGTGGAGGGAGGAGACATTGAAATAGAGGAATGAATAGAAAGTTGAAAAGCTGGAGTTAGTAAAAGAAAACTTAATTGATATTTACATTTAGGTGTTCATGGGATCATGTTTATGGAATCATGAGAGGAAAGCAAACACAACGTAGTGACGTCTCACCTTTAGAACCTGTTCCAGGTTCTCCACTTTGCCTTGGAGTTGGCTCCTCTGCTGCTGGGCCACGTCTCTCTCCTGGCTCACTACAGCAAAGGTCTGTCTCAGCTGGTCATAGTCTGTTCGCACCTACGTGAACAGAAATAGAGTCCAGATGCAAGGAAGGGAGGGAAAAAAGAGCAAGAAGAGGTTAAGAGGATTATAAACAAAATAAAAGGTTATAAGAAAGTCAGCGGAGACACAGGCAAACTTTCATTTCTTTAGTTGTTTTACTTGAAAAGCTTTAAAATGTACACATTATTCTGGGTTGTTTTTTTTAACGCAGTTTGATCTTGAAGTAGACCTACTTTTTACATTCATGAATAGAGGCTGTTCTTCTGCTTTTTTTTTTGCTGGAGGGTTGATTGGGAGTTCACAGTCGGAAGAGAAATTAATCAGCACATTTCAATTTAGCCTTGATGAGACAGAGCTGCTGACTTGAGCATTTTGCCTCTCGTTCCTTCATCAGTCAGAGGCCTTGAGCTAAGCTGGTTCCTCTAAAGGTGGCCTCGTAGGATCGAGCAGAACCATCCCTCAGCCATACACCAATCATCTCATTAACTGGCAAAAGAGATGAGCGTACAATAGATAAGCTCGCTTACTCAAAGTGCACAGAGCTAGACTGATGCAAAGGCAATGAGTTCATTAATTGTGGAATTTATGACGGGAGCTCTCGCACCATCTGAGCTATATCACGTCCGTCAAGCGGCATAATAATCATTTTTAAGCATTTATCTAGATACCCAAAGATGTTTTAAATGATAAACTATGATAAATTAAATGTATGAGTAAAAGAACCCACTAAAGATTAAAGATTAAACATAATATAAGTCCAAAAGAGAGCAAGACATTAAACATAGAGGTCTGGTAATAAAAAACATGAGTTAGTATTTTAGGGCCTTCCTTAAATAAATATTACAATATAAATATTCTATTCTTAGCTGTGATATTTAATCAGTAAAGGGTCGTTTTGTTACTCAAATTCAATTATTTCTAAAAAAAATTGAAATCATCATATAGGCGAGGACGCAATAACATGAACATTGAATCTAATATCAGCCGTACTATAAATACTATGATTGTGAGTCAATATATTTCCTTTTGAAACCGTCAGGGATGCAAAGTTAATTCTCTTGAACTCTGACAAATTGCCTCCAGAAGAAGTTTACTTTACAAGATTACTTTCTGTCATGATATCACCACTTTTCTTGTTTCTCTTCCTTTCTTCCTCTCATGTTCTGTCTTTTTCTTTTCCCTATTTTATTTCTCTGTGCACTGTCCACCACATGCTTCCTCTGTCGTTGGACTGCCATCACAAGTCAGTCGCACTCATTCATACTGGACTGGACACACTTTTGCCCCGACTTCCTTTTCATCTCTGTGCCCACCTTGTCGGTGCACAGATGGCATCTTTTTGTGTGGCACGGTGGAGCAAAAGCTCAGAGCTGAGTCCCTGGACACGTGTCAAATCTGCCCCCTCTGTGAAAGTCACTATTACTGCCAAAGTAGCTAATCGCCTACCATCACAGACTGTCTCCGTCTGGGTCTGTATACGTGTTTATGAATGCATGTGTGCAGTGGGGAGACTCTGGCTGACAGTGCCAGTAAAGACACAATAATGGGAAAGGAAACGTAGCAATGATGTGTGTGTATGAGATGGAAGACATGACATTAATAACACATGTATACATCCTTGGCACAAAGAGGCAATATAAAGAATATGAAGAGGCAACACATGATAACACATATAATGATGGTAACAAGGCTGCAGTTGTATTGATCTGCAGAGATGGATCACAGCTTGCAACATATGACTGATGTCACAGCCTTATAAAGATAAGACATGTGTGCATGTGATACATAGCACCTATATCACTAGTAGTGCATTATACAATAGATTTTACTATTGATCATGGCCTGGGTGAGTATTGATCATCATTGTGTGTGTGTGTGTGTGTGTGTGTGAGTGAGTGAGTGAGTGAGTGAGTGAGTGAGTGAGTGAGTGAGTGAGTGAGTGAGAGTGTGTGTGTGTGATGTGTGTGTGTGTGTGTGTGTGTGTGTGTGTGTGTGTGTGTGTGTGTGTGTGTGTGTGTGTGTGTGTCTTTGCTTGTGCATGTTTAAAAGCCATACCTGGTCATACTTGGACGTCTTCAGGTGGTGGTTGATCAGCTCAAGGTTTAGACGATTTTTCGCCTGCGAGGCAGCATGGAGCTTTGCTCTCTGAAGAATGAACAAGACAAACAAAGGAGAGTTTAGTGTGTTGTAACATTATGATACATTATCTTCCTCCTTGCAAAGACTTGCATGTCTGACTGCATCATGTATGCAAGCCACACACTGCAACTCCATCTTAAAACTATTATATAAGCGACAGATGAAAGACCCAGGTTAGCGCCGATCCCTCCCTCCGTCTGTACGCATGTGTGTGTGTGTGTGTGGGGCTAAGCTTTTCTCCAAGATGCTGTCTGGAGGACAAAACCCACAGCTGCATACTGTCACCCTCCATTTGGTATGTGGCATTAGGAGCGGAGGGGGATGAGCTGAAAAAAGAGGGGGGGGGGGGGCACAGAAGGAAAGAGACGAGGAGTAAGAGGGATGGAGGGTTAGAGGAAGTAAACTGGGATGGAGGGTTAGAGGAAGTAAACTGGGATGGAGGGTTAGTGGAAGTAAACTGGGATGGAGGGATGGGGGGGGGGAAAGAATTGGGAAGTGGGAAAAGATTTGAGGGAGAAACATTCAAGAAAAAGAAACAACATGGGGAGATGAAAGGATCGAATAAAGGAGTGTCAGTTGAATGCTAAATAAGCAAATGAGTGCATAATGTCATTAAAAACCTAGCGAGCTCAAGATGAGATTAAGTTGCACACCACGTAAAAAGGATTGAAAAGAGGTGTGCAGATCCTGACTGCACTAGCCGCTGCCCAGATCCACTTTCAGAAGTTGTCATGCCGCTGGTGCTGCAGGTACTCAAGCATTACATAATTACGCCAGACTCAAACTAGGGCAACGCTCTCCTCCTATCACAGCTCTGAGCATCCAAGAGTGATTTCACTGCGACTGGTCCATATCCTGGCACATAATACCACTTTATGCTAGTGCACTGAGCTCATACTGCTGATTGTTATTCTCAGCATCAGGACTTTAATATGTGGATAAGTCATTTATAATAGCAGTCGGGCCTTTTCTCTACTCAGCTTTGAACAAAAAGCAACAGGAGTTGATGAAAATGGTGGCTTTAAGACCGGTAGGGTTTGTTTCAACATGTCTTATTGATCTAAAAATACTGCCCCTAAATAAAAATAAGTAGATTTATAGTCTCCAAAAGAGGATTTAATCCAATTGCCTTATAAATATGTGTCATAAACTGGTGAAAAACCCAATTTAACTGGCAAAAAGATGCATTCTAGTTCCATAAAGTACAGCTGTCTATGTTGTATTTATTCTACACGGATGATCTGCACCATGTAAACACTGTGATGCACCACACATACGTGCAATATGCTCTCTGATTACTAAGATATACTCGAGCAAAAGAGGAGTTCAAGCATTTTATGTCAGCTTCTGCACAAGAGAAGATGGTGCAGCTCAGAGGTTTATGATCAAATGTATCAGTACAAATCGAGTGAACTAAATAAACTCTAGCCAAGAGGAGAGGAAAGAAAAACAGACAAGTGAGGGGCCAGCCAGGTTCATCCATCTCTTTGTGTGCAGGCAGAGAGACAGCCAGGGCTGTCGTAGGAAGACACAATCAAACCGAGACACAGATAGAGAACAGACAAGGACAGGAAGACACAGAGACTGGTGAGTGAGTTCACTCGCTGCTCTTATTGTGTAACGCTGTCGCTGCATCACATCACTGCAGACTAGAGCAGCCACTGTACTGAACCACACTTAACTACAGTAGCAGCCACAAATAATCCTGTTCTTATGCCTTTGACTGGTAATTATGAGGACATGGCACTTCATGAGGTGCCAGCTGAAGACGTCCTCTGCGCTGACACCCCAGGACATGGCCCTCTAGTTGACACTATAAGGAATAGCAATAGGGATTGGAGGGGAAGATAAAGATAACTGGAAAGAAGGGATGGACAGGTAGAGAGGAAAAACGGGTCGAGCGAAAAAAAGTTGAGGGTTCAGTTGTGGCTGCTATTATAACCAGAGGAAGAAAGAAAAAAGAATGACCTTCTTTTTATGGGCCTCAGGAATGATGTCTGCTTCTCCACTCCCACTTCCAGTGAATCACACATTCACAGCTCTGCTTAACACTTCTTAACATCTTGTAAACACACTGCTATACTGCAAAGCCAAGGGAAATGCACACATGTTTTTGTGCCAATTTAAACCTTCAATATGCACAAATAAACAGAGAAATCTGGTTTGAATACGTAAAAGGATATAATAATGAAACACTCTCCTAAAGAAAAACAACTTGGCATTCGCTTATTTCTGTGTGTGTGTGTGTGTGTGTGTGTATGTGTGTGTGTATGTGTGTGTGTGTATGTGTGTGTGTGATCCATATGTGCGTGCAGAAAGAATGGACAGGCTAAGGGAAGAGACCTCAACACCACTAATGACTAATTCACTCGGACAACTTCATTCTTCCTTCGTCTTCTGTCTTTTCTCTCCTTCTATTTATGTCACACTCTCTCTCTCTCTCTCTCTCTCTCTCTCTCTCTCTCTCTCTCTCTCTCTCTCTCTCTCTCTCTCTCTCTCTCTCTCTCTCTCTCTCTCTCTCTTCAATCACTACCATGATTATCATTCTCTCCCCAAACCCACTAATTTAGCTGCTGGCCCTAAATCTGCTCTGCTCACTGTGGCCTCTAGCTGTGCATCTATACAAGCCCTCTCAATTTCAACAAGTCTGCCTCCGATGTATTAGTTTATATTGTTTTCTGTAGGCAAGTCAATAACCACACAGTAGTAGCATTTTCCACTAACAGGAGAAATAAATAATGGTAACCTTTCCACAACTGGCTGAAGCTAGCATAAAACCTAGCAGAACCAGCTAGTATGTTAGCCTGAGATAGCCTGGCTCTATCCAAACTAGGTTAGCTGTTTCTCCAACAAAAAATGTTGTTTTTAAACAAACAAGACACGTGTTAAATGGTGTGTTTAGAAGTTCTGATATATTGATTGTGTTACATTTGAACAGGCTAGCTGTTTTCTCCCATGCTTCCTGTGTAAACTAAGCTAACGCTCTCTCTGCTGTAGCTTCATACTGAAGGGACAGTGGGAAGGGCCCCTCCCTTCTATCACTCTTCTCCTCTACCTCTTAGCAAGAAAGCAATTAAGCGTATTTCCCGAAATGTCGAATCACTTCTTTAAAAGGAACAACACAGTGATGTAGCATGCAGCTACTGTGTTGTATGTGCCTCTCATCTTTATAGCTTTACCTTTGGTGGCATAATGTATAATTCTCCACAGAACAATGTGTTCTGGTGGATGTAATGTGGTGTAACACATTAAGACGACTTAATTAAATTGTTTGTTTGCTCTGTGTCTTCCTGCCATTTCATAAAACAGTAAATGTTCTTTTAGTTTAGCTTATTAAGAGAGTTTTAATTAAAAAACATATGTTTGGGTTTTTGTTCATCTTATAAAGATGATAAAGGAGCAAACACAGGCAAGTAAAGCAAAGCTTACAGTGAGACGCTGATGCCTCAACAAATGATGATTGCAGTCTACTTAGATCAGCTGACAAAGCTGAACAGAAGAGCAGCAACACCAGAACCTGCTCAAGAACTTGACCTGGTTGTCATGAATCCAATAACTGTCAAATAAAGCTTTTACAGCCTCAACATTTTGGGTGGAGCATGACTATAGTTAAGACAATCTTCATCATTCCTTTCCAACCAAAACAATATTGTAATCCGGCCATGTTGAAGGGAAAAGGGGTTGAGCTGTACCATATATATATATATATATATATATATATACACAATACACAATTATGACATATTAGATTTAGGCACTGCTTCTGGTTATTGTCATATCATGCGTCACTGCAAAAAAAAGAAAGAAAGAAAAAAGCTGCAGCGTAATGTTTTCTGTCATATGAACTCTGTTTGCTCTGCTCCACACCAGACCAGGAAGTTACTTTGCCAACAAGATGTCAGTAGATGACAAATGTTTATTTTGTTCCAGGTATTTCCCACTTGTACTCATTACCTAATGATGAGGAGTTGAGCAGAAAGTAATTGAAATGATTGAATATGATGTACTTACAATATCTACTGATCCATTTGAGTTATATATGAATGGTAAAGAATATTCTCTTTCTTCATTACAGAGAACACCCAGCTTTGTTAAATCAAATGTACTTCTATCCTCATTGCTGTTTTCAGCAGTAAAGACTTTCAATCTTAAACATCTTGACAGCAAATCTTGATGCAGGATTAAAATGTATTTAGGGAAGTGTTAATGCTTTGGAATTGTAGATGTGCCACTTAAGAATAAAACAGACATTAATAGGAATTAATTGCAACATTCAAATCTTGTCTCTTGCAAGCCAACAGAAAATCACACGGACAGGATGTTGGATCATCTTAATTTAGAAATATTTGGATCCTACTGGTAATATTATATATTGCAGAATGGTAATTGAGTAAGAACAAGCCAGTAGCTGCTGCAGTTATAATGGAGAATAGATGGATGAAATAATTAATGCATTGGAGATTTCTACAATGGCTTCTGCTGACTCTAAATGGGATTTTTTTGTGGGTAGAGGATTGCTCCTGCTCTCCCTAAACTCCCAGAGGGATTGTCATTAATCAGATGTCACGGTGGAAACACTTTGTTCCACTTAACTGTGGGTGGAGAGACACCAACAAAATCTGCTGTCTTCAGTGGGAGCGCCAGTGAAGTCACAGACCAGCAGAGATGCACCATGTGTCCATCAAAGAGATAAAGAAATATATGTATACTACATGTAGTACATATAGAGTTTTCCTGCATTTGATCATACTATATAATACTGTAGTTTTGGACTTAAGTTTGGAGAAGAGATCATATTAGACACATTTCCGTACAAAGACCTCACCTCACTCTCAACCCAAAGATAAAGCATAATCTCCTCTCTCTTTCCCTTTGTAAATGATATTAAGTACAGCGCAGACCGCTTGTTTAAACTGATCCTCAAACAAAAGGCTCCACACTAATGTATCGGATTATTTCAATCTTGTTTGAAATATTGTGATATTATAAACAGATAACTTCCTCCACCGCTATCCACTAAACTTTATGCTGAGTGGTTTAGTAGGTCGACTACAGTTAATGTGTGTGTATGTGTGTGTGTGTGTGTGTGTGTGCGTGTGTGTGTGTACCCACAACTGTGTGTGTCTGTGTCAGAGATTGCTCTGTGGTTGGAGAATGAGCAAATGGAGTCAGAGCCATGACTGTTGTCCCACCACTAATAGCTGCTGCAACATCAGCTGTCTGTTCAGCACTGTCTAATATCTGGAGCAGTCAGGACCATGGACAGCTCCTTCAGCTCCATTTAAACTACTGTGGATCGGGACAAATGCTGGAAACACTGGACTATAGAATATGTCTTCAACTGGGATTTTGTATGCGTCAGATTAAAGCGTGAGATATCAAAAGTTAGGGTGTTTATATTTACATGTACATATGAAATATATTTACATAAATAATTTAAGAGTATGAATCATCAATTTTTTCAAAACAATTTAAAGCCTTTATAACTCCTGAATGTGGGTTACCTGACACTTTAAACACTAATTTAGTTGCTGTACCATTAACTACAAACTGCATTATACTTTTCAGGACTTTGGTTTTATTTTATTTTTGTATGCTATGAAAAAAAAAAGAAAAAGGTACCCTATGGAGTTTTTGACTAATATCTTTTACTGCCATTTTTTTACATCACTGATCAACAAGTGGTGGCGATAATGTGTGGAGAAGTGTATCAATGGGCATTTCATATGTGTGTTCTGTTACATTATTACATGTGGTAATGGAGTTTTTGAGCAGGAAGTGTTGCCTTTCACAAAACTCAGCTGACTCAAGGAACATTTTCAAAATTACTTGAACTGTGGTGCCATGTGTGTAGCTGGAGAGTATCACAAGTATATTTTCACAATGATGGATCACCCACCTGAAGCATAATTCAGCACCCATACCATACTGAAATGAAAAGAAACCAATAACTGTCTAGAGGGAGACAACATCTATCTTAAAAAAGACAGTTTACAATTGAAAATGGTTGGCAGTATTATAAGTATCAACAAATTGGTAATGGACTAAAACATAAAACTACCAGTATGAAAATGTACAGTTGATTGCAAACCAGTTAACAATATAAAACCCTAACCCTCTAAAAGGGGACACACTTTTAAGCTCGACTTTAAGGCACTGTATATCCTTATTTAAGGAATTGGTTATGAAAATGAGTATTTATCGTGTAGCATTAGCAAGGTCTTCAGTGCAGCATAAAATAAGATATGTAATGCAGGGTTTGTCCTCTGAAGGGCTTATTAGGTGTTTGCCTTTTCACAAGCAAAAAAAAAAGCCAAACATCAGCTTCTTTGGCAAACTTGCAAGTCTCAAAAGCATTTTGAGATTAATCGTTATAACGCTGTTAATACTGTGCATTACCTCTGCTTTACAACAAGTGCATGACACCAGAACAGCTACTTTATAATAGCTGCACAGTAACCTCTAAATCATGTAGTGTTCATGTGCGTCATTTTATTTGAAAAATCCATCTTTCTCATTTAGACTGCAACCGTTTGCATCACTTATCTTTTCTTTGTGCTAATAATGAAGGGCAGTTCACAGTGACTGTTACCATAATGTCACAAATAGATTATTCATCAACATGCTATCAAAAATATCCCCCTGTGTTCCTTCCCACCTATGAATCTAATGCGTCTCTACAGGTGCCTCATTCATAAAACATAAATTTGTGGTTAATCTTGTGTATGCGTGCACACTGTGTTTATGTCCACACACACACACACACACACACACACACACACACACACACACACACACACACACACACACACATACACACACACCATTTCGAATAAGTATGAACCTTGGACCCAGGTGGACAGTGGGTAACATTGACATAGTGAAGCGTGAGTTGGAGTATGTGTGTGTCTGTGTGCGTTTGTGGGTGTGTGCATGCAAGCATGAATGAGTTGCATAACTAGCATCTCCAGGCATACATCTGCCTTAAGCTCTTGTGCATCCACAGTGTTCCAGACCTCTCATCTGAATCATAAGGATTCAAAATCCCTTAACATTAATCATGTGGCAAAGGAGACATAAAAACACATAAACACACTCTTAAGTTAAAACTGCAAGTTCTCACGATGTATAATACCTTGATGATTTGAGGAAACCCCCTGTTGTTGGTAGATATGCAAATAAAGGTTTGCAAAATAAATCTGGATATGAAATATGTGACTCACTACTGCAGATTTAATAATGTGGAGCAACTAGAGCTTGAATGGAAACCCGGCCTACGCAGTCACAGACGTTTAATTTTAACAATGTCTCAAGCCTAAAAGACTCTACATCAGGTCAAACATTTTTATTCACATACAAAATCTTCTTGAAGGAATCCCTGTACTTAGTGAAATCACATACTCAAGATTTGACCAAGAATGATGTGTTCAAAGACTCAAGTCTGTGCACAAATAAAGAGCCTTCTGGGATATGTAAGTTTAAAATGTTGCTCACCTCTTCTCTTGAGCAAAAATCAAACAGCTAGTGTTTAGTTTAAACGGCCTGGGTTCTCTACATCCTGCCGTGTGTGTTTTAGTGTGTGTGCACTCCACTGTCTGCCTCTCACAGAGCAGGAGACAATCCAGAGTTTTATGGAGGAGAGAAGACAGAGGAGAGGCAGGGAGAGGCCGGCGCTGCCGCCAGGAGAGATTAACTTCTCCTCCACGTAACACACATCCTCATTCTTCTCACTCTTCGACCTCCTCTGTCGCTTCTCCTGTTACTCATCTGAGCACTGCTTGGATTCTGTAATGTTTCTGCTTGTCTATGTGTTGTTAACATAAACACATATATATATATATATATATATATATATATATATATATATATATATATATATATATATATATATATAGTTATATATACAGTTATTATATATAGTAACAAAGCAGAGTGGATTTTCACATGTCAAATAACTCAAGATTTAGGCCCACATCTGAGACAACCAAATAGCTATGTTTATATTTTCTCAAGTAGGGTCCCGTTTCACCAAATTTGCAACCTGCAAGCTGAAATTTACAAAATGGGTCAAATAGTCTTGATCACAATCTGTGTCAGATTGTGCGAGAAATGCCTGGTGAAAGTTAGCGCTGATGTAAAACCAGATTAAAAAAAAAACGCACGTCTTCCGTCTGCGTTACAACCAAAAAAATAAAAATAGGAGATTTTGAAGCGGCCAGGGGAAAGTGGGCAACTATGGGTGAATGTGTTTTACATGCTAGTTCATCAGTATATTCTGTGTCAATTCATGACACATTTTAATAGGTTGGATTGAAGGTATGGGTCGCAGCAGCTGTCACATTGTGGGACTTTGGTCTTCAATTTCAACATAGCTTGTCTTTGGTCACTGAAGCTGTAAATCATCAAGACAGAGTACTCACAATATGATCCAAGAACACAGATATCACCATGTTTCTTTCATGATTATCAACTTTCGGGGGCAGAATTTGACATTTAAAGCACAATTTGATGCCAAAGGGAACTGCAATTTCTCCTAACTGGATCTAAATCTAATCTGAAAGTGGTCTGAACAGGACCAAGGAGAAAGAGAGAGAACATGTGAGCATATTAACTTTGACTGATATGTAGAGGTGCTCCAGCTGCACTGTATATGGAGGGCCCTCCGGGGGGAACACTGGCCTCTCTTGAGAATAC